>NC_133662.1:199350264-199642449 GCF_037893015.1 Macrotis lagotis
ATGGTTATACATAAAAACAGAAACATATATATTTATAAATTCATAAATATACATATATACATATAAACATACATATATGTGTATGGAATCTAGCTCAGGATGAAGAAGTTTAACATCAAATAATAATGTTTTCAAGTTGGAAGATCTCAAAGACTGTCTACTCCACCTCTTTTCTAATTATGAATGTTTTTACCACATCACTGAAAAGAATTCTGTGAAAGATCTTTTGGGAGAGTTCTAATTGTTACAATTATTTTCCTTATGCTAAGCTAAAATAATAATAATAAGAAGAAGAATTAGAATGAAGAAGAAGAAAACGATGAGGAGAGAGAGAAGAAAGAGAAGGAAGAAAAGAAGGAAAAGAAGAGAAGGAAGGGAAGAGGAGGAAGAGGAATAGAAGCAGGAAGATGAGAAATAGAAGGTAGAAGAGGACAAATAATTGAAAGAGAAGTAAAAAGTATGAGGCTACATTAGAGGTCATTTTAAGGTATTTACAAAATATTCTGTTTTACTATACAGTATCTGTGAGCCTAGAGTCAGCAGTTAGGGGAAAAAAACAGAGTAAAACATATTTTGCTACTTTCCTAGAACATAATGTTTATGACCACATTCTTCCTCCGTGATAGACTTTTTCTCTACTATAGATCTCTGATTCTTCCAAACATTAGGGGATGAAGATAAGGAGGGGAGCACCCAAATCATCTGACTTGCTTCCTTTGGACTATGTGGGCTTGGACAGGTCTCTTAACTCCTCTAAACTTTACTTTCTTCAAAAAAAGAAGTTTGGACCCAAACTTGCAACATTAGAATAATCATTTACACTTTTCTCTCCCTGCTACTTAACATCTCTTCTCCCTGATTTAAGTAATTGGCAAATTTTACTAATTCTACTTCCACAACATTTCTCAAATCCATCCCTATTTGATATGAGATAGTACCAATATTAACTTTTTATTTATGTAGTAACATTTGTAGGAGGGAAGCACAGCAGATATTATTCTCATTTTACAAATGAGAAAATAGAAATGTAGATGAAAATTAAAAATGATAGCTAATTTTCATTTAGCACTCTAAGGCGTGCAAAACACTTACAAATATCATCACATTTTATTTTGACCACCCTAGGAAGTAAGTGCTATTATTATCATCAGCATTTTGCAGATGAAGAAATTGAGGGTAGTTGGAAACGTAAGAGACTGAGGCCAGAATTGGACTCAAGTCTTCCCTACTACATGTCCAGAAGTCTATCCATTTTGCTGCCAAACTCTCTATATTCACAAATCTAATCAGCACCAATTCAAAGTCTGATTCAAGGGGCAACTAGGTGGCACAGCACAACAGCCCTGGAGTCAGGAGGAACTGAGTTCAAATTGGGTCTCAGACACATAAGAATTGCCTAGCTGTGTGACCTTGAGCAAGTCACTTAAACCCACTGCCTTGTAAAAACGTAAAAAATATAAAACAAAGTCTGATTCAAATCAGGTATCCTGACTCCAAATAGTGTAACTTTCTGGTAAGTCACACAGTCTCTGAAGAGGGGGACATGCACATACAAACACATATACACACCCACACACACACCTACCTCAACATATGATGCACAGATGTAAGTATTAATCATAAGGTCAAAAATGTGATAAAGAACAAAGGAATAACCTTCCTTCCTCCCCTCTCCTAGACAGGCTCATGAAAAAGAAATTGCTCATGAATTCATCATGGGATGATTCCATGAATCTAATTTAATCATCTAAAGAGAGATAGTAAAGTCCTCATTATAACTGGGGTGGTGATTGGGGGGGGAGGATAGGAGAAAGAAGTCTTTAGACTAAAGCTCTGATTCCTGGTCCCCAAGCTTCCCCCCCCCCAGAGCCTTATTATTTTATTGCTGGATGAGTCATCACCCAAACCAACCTTCAGAAGCCCAGAAAAGTTAAAATGTTTGTCTAATATCACACAGGTGCTTAGTGACAGATCCCAAGGGATTCTATTGATCTGAAAAATTTTGTCCTGAATTTTATGCGGACTCTCTTCAAGGATAATTTCTTCCCTTGTCTGTGTATCTTCATTATCTAACACAGAGAATGGCACATAATGGATACTGATTAAAGGTTTAGTGATTGATTGATTAAAACTAAAAAAGGCAGTTTTCTTCTTTAAAAAATAAAAATATTCAGACAAACAAATCCATCAATACAATTAAAAGAAAAACTCAAACTGAGAAGATAATTATCAGAATTAAAAAGTCCAAGGTTACAAAAATAACATGTAATGCTTAATTAAAGTAACAAAATAGAAATGTTCCTTAATTTTTGAAATTTAGAAAAGAATTGTGTTTGACTGGGGTAGAACAGACAGGTAGGAGTGGTATTGTACAAGCAGGGATGTTTTGCTAAATGTGTAATAATCAGTTTTCTAGGAAGGAAAATCTTTGCGGGGAACACTTTAATATTCAGTCTACATTGTTCACCTTTTCTCTATCACATTATTAAGTCTAGACAATCAACAAAGCAATACATCAAGCCCTGATTTTTAAGGTTTGCTTATTTCCAAGGTGTAAATGTTGTACTTTAAATTTAATTATTGTTGTTGAGTCTATAGGAGTTGATTTTAGCTACTATAGTCCCTATATTTCGTTATTTTTCTAAAAGTGTTTCCTTTTCTCCCTGGTCACTAACTCATTGGATGTTCAACTTTGTTATTTCTAGAAATTTAGTTGTTCCTTCTAAAGTTAGGAGTATATAGCCTGTGTCGGGTTTTGGTTAAATTTGGGCAAAGTCATTGTCCAAGATATATGCTATAATGAAAGAGCTTTTAATTGTGATTCAAGATATCTAAGCATCTATTAGCCAAGGGCAACTCAGTTCATCTCCCTTGGCCTCAATTCTCTTGTCTGTCATCTGAAGCAATATGAGTAATAGGGCTCTGATATTCTTTTCCCTTTTTAATGTCAAATCATTGAATTATATATATGTATATATACATATGTATATATATATATATATATATATATATAGATAGCTATATGTATGTATACAGAGGTAAAGAAATTTAGTTTAGCCTATATTTTGATATATAAAACAAATATATTTACACACACACACACACACACACACACACACACACACCCCTCTCCCCTAAATGTTCAGAATTCACTAAACTCACTGTGCTAAGGTTTAGGATATATACCATAAAGAATTAGATTTCGAGTCAGAGGCCTGAATTCAAATCCTGACTCTGCCCTCTTTCTAACTGCATGATCTTTAGTTTATTACTTTCTATCTTTGGACTTCCTTTTCAATTATAAAATGGTAGGGGAAAATGGGACATTAGATGACCTCTAAAGTATGGGTAGTTTCAATTAGATGAACTTATAAATTGCACCCTGGGGCAAATTGCCAAATACTAGCAACTCAGCTCTGATAGGCCACCGGCAGACTGGCATTTTCATTATGACTTAGGTTAGCCAAGGTGGAAATCCAAGAAATGCAACAAAGAAGGCCCAAGCTTTAAATACTAGTTCTGGTACTTACTACTTTTTTGACCTTGGACAATTCAATTAACCTTTTTGGTTCTTCATTTTCTCATCTGCAAAATGTAGGCTGAATTTGATTACTTCTAACTTAGTTTCCACCTTAAAAAAATCTTACAATCCCTTGGCACTTGGAAAATGCAGGTCAATAGCATGGATAAAGTTCGTACCTTACCCCTCATCATCCTCATTGTCACCTCACCCTAAGCTTACACTTTCCCACAACAGCCCCAGACCTGTGAAGTGAGTAGTGAAAGTATAACTATTTACATGTTGCAGATGTGGAAGCTGGGATGATAAACTGTCCTGATTCAGGTTTAAGTATCAAAAAACATTTTTACTATTTTCAGATATTTATTTATTTCCTGATCATAGAAGAAGAATGTTTTTACAAGTACATTGGTAAAGTATGTTTTGATTTAAGGACTCTTGTAAAAAAAAGTGTGTTTAATATTTATTTTGATTTACAGATCAAATTTACCAAAGATCATTGTTTAAGAAATTAATCAAAGAATGATGTTTCTTATTTTCATGCAAAATGAGGTGGCCTCAAAAACTCCTAAGAAAACCGAAATTCTAGATAGATGATTCAAGGATACTTAATTTAAAGGGAAGGGAGGAAGGGAGTGAGAGTGAGGGAGGAAGAAAGAAAGAGAGACAAAAACAGGGAGAAAGGTAGACAGACAAAGAGAGAGGGAGATAGAGACAGAGAGACAGAGAAGGAGAGACAGTCAGAGAGACAGAGAGAGAAAGTGAGCATGATTGATATTTACCACTCCATGTATTTTCTAGGTTAAAAATCCAAATTTAAATTGTAGGAGTGTTATTATACTCAGATTTCTCATCACACTATACTTGCACTTGAATCTTAGAATTTGAAAGATAACAAACCCTGGAGGAGAAAGAAACACAGATCATCACAGAGAATCACACAATCACGAAATCTGAGGTTGAAGGGTGAGGTTGAAGGGATGATAAAGATAAAAGTCACCTAATCCCAGCCAGGAATGCCCTCTATGACATTGCCAACAAGAGGTAACAACTTTCCCTAGAGGCCCTCTCAAGGCAGCCCAATTGCACTTTTGGATAATTCTAATGGTCGGGGAATTTTCTTCAAGTGGGCATGAAATCTACTGCAGCATCTATCCAGAGCTTCATTCTATCTTCTTGGAATCAAGTATAATAGCCAATAATAATGGCTAGTAATAGCTAACATTTATATATCCCTTACTATATTCCGAGGATTTTAGAAAAATGATTCAAGTACCTCTTCCATCTGATAATCCTTTACAAATATGGCAGAGCAACCAGAAGCTATCTGAAAGTGAGTGCCAATGTTGTTGTCCAGTAGTTTTCAGTTTTGTCCAACTTCCTGACCCATTTGGGTTTTTGTTTTTGTTTTTTTAAGATAGTGGAATGGTTTGCCATTTTCTTCTCCAGATCATTTTTTTAGATGAGAAAACTAAAGCAAATGTGGTTGAGTGACTTGTCCAGGGTCACCCATCTGGGAAGTATCAGGAGCCAGATTTGAACTTAGGAAAACAAGTCTTCCTGACTCCAGATCCAACCCTTTATCCATTGATAGTTTTTCAGGCACCAATAGTAGTTATAATAAGTTCATTTGAAATCAGTCTGGCAGAATTCATTTTTCTCATCATCTTTTTTCAACCACATCCATGTCTTAGATCCAGATCTTGTGTCTCAATTACATCTGAGACCTAACCTGTAGTAATCAGTCTCATCTCTTATTATAATGCTACATAATTCTAGGAAAAACAAATAAATCCTGAGGTGTCAGCTCTCATGAAATTCTCCCTTTACTGCCTGCCATTCTATTGTCTGTCAAGACAGATATAACTATTATAGGAACAGTCTCTAAAGAACCCTAGAATTGCTGATCAGATTTCTCTCTTAGTCTATGATTTTTGCTGAGCACATAGACCTTTTAAACAGGCTTTTAAAAAATAGGCATAGAATATGCTAAGCACAAATAACACAAGGAACAGTTTCCTGCTCTGATCCAATTCCTCGTTTTGACCCTGTTTGAACAGGAGGTGCCTTGTATCTCCTTCACAGCACACTGTTAATGAGGTTATTTTCTCTGTGTGGATCTAATGAGATGTGCCTTTTATAATAAATTCTCTGCACTCTGATGTGCCTGAGAGGGAAGCCTCATCAGCTATTAAAATAATTAACCTTTTAACTGAGGAGGGTCCTTCCTGCCGGACACAGTTTCACATCTCTGGTTTTGGATTAATGTCACAGTAGGGATTAGCAGTACTCTGTCTCCAAAGGGGAGAATGGGGAGCAATGGGTCAAAGCTGCAGGGATGCAGATTTCAGATGAATATAGGCAAAGACTTTCTAACAATCTTAAAGTGGAAGGGAATATTTTTCTAGGTATTGAGAACCTTATTTCTTTCCCAGTAGATATGTCCAGGATATTTTGCAAACATTTATGAGTTGAGAGTTATCCAAACTGACAAATTTAGAACTCCTAGTATCCTTAGAGGCCACCTAACCCAAGTCCAGTATTTTACTTTCTGGGAAAGTTGAGATCCAGTGATGCTCAATCAGTAGTAAATGAAAAGAAGCAGAATTTGAATGGAAGTCCTCTGACTAAATAAAAATATCCTTTCCATCTAAAGACCTTTACAACTCTAAGATTTTTATGTTTAGTATGCTCACTTTGTTGGGCTAGGTGGTACACTGGACTTGGAATCAGAAAGATTCATCTTTATGAGTTCAAATCTGATATCAAACATTAGCTGGGCAAGTCATTTAACCTTGTTTGCCTCAGTTTCTCATCTGTAAAATGGGCTGCAGAAGGAAATGACAAAAGCCTACATTATCTTTGCCAAGAAAAGTCCAAATGGGAACATGAGGAGATAGACATGAATGAAATGAATGACCAACAAAAATTCTCACTTAATCCCACATAGCTAGATTGCCCAGTGACTAGAAAACAGGATATGGAGTCAAAAATACAGATTCAAATTTAGCCTCTAGGCCCTCAGGAAATTCATGATTTTAAGAAAAGCACCTACTTTGGTGAGGAACAGATGAGATAAATGCTAGCTATCATTACTATTTTTCAAAAAAGTCTATCAAAAGTCAGTGTAGTTTTAAGCTTTTTAGGTTTAATAGGGAAATCCAATTTTTATTTAAGATACTAAAACTTATTACCTATCATTTATGGAAAGGGAAGCAGTTTATGACCAAGGAAGAGTTAGAGAACATTATTAAAAAAAATTAGATAATTTTGATTATATTAAATTAAAAAGCTTTTGCACAACCAAACCATTGTAACCAAGATCAAAAGAAGTATAGTAAATTTGGGAAACAATTTCTAATGACTCATTTCTAAAATATACAGAGATCTGAGTCAAATTTGTAAAAAAACAAGTCATTCCCCAGTTAACAAGTGGTCAAAGGATATGCAAAGGCAATTTACAGATGCAGAAATCAAAGTGATCCATAGTCATATCAAAAAATTTCTCTGAATCATTACTAATTAGAAAAATGCAGATTAAAGCAGTTCTTAGGTACCATCTCATATATATCAGATTGGCCAATATGACAAGAAAGGACAATGTTCAATGTTGGAAGGGAGATGGGAAATCTGGGACACTAATACGTTGCTGGTGGAGCTGTGAACTGATCCAACCTTTCTAGAGAGCAATTGCCCAAAGAGTAATAAAAGTGTGTATACCCTTTGATCCAGCAATACCACTACTATGTATGTCTATACCATGATGAGATCATGAAAAAGGATAAAACATCACTTGTACAAAAGTATCCATAGCAGCCCTGTTTGTGATAGCAAAGAAATGGAAATTGACTGAATGTCCATCAATTGGGGAATGGCTGAACAAATTGTGGTATATGTATGTTATGGAACACTATTGTTCTATTGGAAATCAGGTGGGATGAGCTTTCAGAGAAGCCTGGAAAGACTTGCATGAACTGATGTTGATCAAGATAAGCAGAACCAGAAGAACATTGTACATTCTAACAGCAACATGGGGGTGACTTGCTCATTCCATCAGTGCAGTATTCAGGGACAATTTTAGAGCACCTGTGATGGAGAGTACCATCTGTATCCAGAAAAAGAACTGTGGAGTTTAAACAAAGGCCGAAGTCTATTGCCTTCAATTTTTTTTAGTGTCTTATGTATGTACTACATAATTTTGCTATCTCTAATATTTTATTTTCTCCTCAAGCATATGACTTCCCTCTCAATACATTCAATTGTGATCAATGTATAGCATGGAAACAATGTAAAGATTATCAGACTGCCTTCTATAGGAGGATGGGGGAGGGAAGAGAGGGTGGGAGAAAATTGTAAAATTCAAAACCTTACCAAAAAACCTTCCAAAAAACTACTGTTGAAGATAATTGGAAAACAAATAAAATATTAATTGAAAAAGAAAAAAGATATTCGCTAAGACTTTTGTTTCATCTTATATATTGACTAAAAGATTGCATATTAAGATGAAAGTAAATTTTTGATACTTTCATTTCTCCCAATGATTTTCTTCTCCTTAACTTATTCTTCATCCTTGCCATGATTTCAATTCCCTAAATCAGTCTTGTTGATATTGATTCTTTTTGACCTCTTGCATTATTTCACACTTTCTTCTTTTAGCTTATTCTCTCCTCTCTGGGTTTTCATGATTCTGTCCTACCTTGGTTTTTCTATTTTACTTCTTTTCAATCTCTTTTACTCAATTCTTCTTTTTTGCCAAACCTAAAACATATGAATATTCTCCAAGCATCTCACCTGGTCCCTTTTCTTTTTTTCCCATTATATTCTCTCAGTAATCTTAACAGGTCCAATGGGTTTAATGGTCATATTTATACTCAGAGTTCCAAGATCTATAAACCCAGTATTAAGCTCTCTCCTGAGTTGTACTTCCACATCACCAACTACATACTGGACTACTATACCTACATATCTTATAACCATCTGAAACTCAACATATCCTAAATAGAACCAGGTCTTCTGACTCCAATTTCAGCTCTTATTCCCTCTGCACCAAGTTGTTCCTTTCCATCCATCACTTAAAGGTTTATGAATCGCTTTTGTCACAATAATTCTGTGAGTCTAATAGCCCACTAAATGGGAAGAGCTTCCAGGAATGGAGAAGTGACTACCCCACTGTACTCTGCCATTCACAGATCTTAACTTAATTGTGAAACTCACAATTTCAGAAGGGACTCAGTAAACAGCATACCTTGGTACTAGGAGACAACCCTTTACAATACAGAGAGCATTCAACTAGAAGCAATAATACCACAATTTTCAAAAATTGTCAAAAGAAGGAAATAGTCAATGTTAGATAACAACGAGGATAGGACTTGACAGACAGAAGTCTATAATGTGTGAAGACTGATGAAGGAACTTGACAGTTTAATTAAAAAAAGGAAATAATCATCTACAAGTACATAAAAGGCTGTTATCTGAAGGAAGGACTGGACTTGTTCTGTTTGACCCCAGATAGCAAAAATAGCAGTAGTGGTCAGAAGAATCAAATTTAGGTTTAATGTTAGGAAAAAAAATTGTTAATAGAAAGTTCCAAAAAGAAAGTCTACTGGCAGGTGGTAGTGGGTTTTCTCCTCCTCCCTCCCACTTTGGACCAACAGCAATTAATTAGTCATTTCTGAGGGTTAGACTAGATGCCTATCAATGTTCCCTCCAACTCTACTATGATGTGACCTCCTTTTTAAAGATGGTGAAACTGAAATTCATTAAGGCTAAGTAGCTCATTGATAAATATCTAGTTAGAAAATGTCAGGGCTGGGATTAAAATCACATTTTTTTTTATCTAAAAAAGAAAAAAATCAGCAAAAATACTGAAAAATCAGAAAATATATGCACCATATAAAAATTTCAAATTCAGGAATCTCTGATCTCTCCAAAGGAGTAAGTTAGAAATATCTTCTCATACATCATCTTTGCAACCATATTTATTCCCTGTAAGTTTTCAGTGGTTGTTCTTTTCATTGCTTTGTGGTTGTTCTCTTCATTCACATTATTGTAGTCACTGTATAGATGTTTTTCTTGACTCTGCTTATTTGACTCTGTATCTCATCATTTAAAAATCTAAGCTTCTCTATAGTGATCTTATTCATTGATATATAAACATAGTGATATGCCATAATTTTCAGGTACAATCATTTATTTAGCAATTCCCAAATCAATGGAGAACTGCTTGCCCCCATCATCAACACTTCCCCATCCACATTTTTGCTCTCATAGAAAGGATTACTATAAATATTTTTATCTCTATGGAGGCTTTATTTTTGTCAGATTTTCTTAGGGAATATGCTTAGCAGAAGTATCTCTGTGTCATAGGGTATGGACATTTTAACCCATTTTATTTGCAGAATACCAAATTGCTTTCTATAATAGTTGTATGAATTCACAGTTTGAATACATTAGTGTGCCAGTCATTCTATACCTATTCTAACATTGATTATTTCCATCTTTTGCCATCTTTTGTAAATTTGGGTTCTATCAATTCTAGTTGAATGCTTTCTATATTGTGAAAGGCTGTCTTCTAGTACCAAGGTACACTGCATAGTCAGAATTATCAGATCTTGGCACCTCTTTCATGGGAGGGTGGGGGGAAATTGTAAAATTCTTGGTAATGATCAGTCCCATAGTACTGCCAACATTGCCCAAATTTCTCCATAACCTGAAAATAACCTCAAAAATTGTCTCAAAAATAGATTTTGAAAAATTGTATATTTCTTTTTTTGGATTTGTGCAATCTTGTTTCCTTACATATGAATCAGCTTTCTTAATGACAAAGTTCATAAGAGTTCCTGTTTCCTTCCCACTGCTGAGGCTTGGCATTTAACTCCTCTGAGCTCTCTTTCCCCCTGCAGATATCTTCTTCTCTTCAGTCTGTAATTTTTGCCTCAAGAAGTAGAACCCAGGGTTAGATCTTTGGAGGTAGGAAAGAAGGCAGTAAAGCTAAAGGTGTCTAAGTAGATGGAAAGAAAGGAAGGGGGATTCCCTGGTGATTTTTAACTGCATTGTTGGCTCCCTAAAGCTAATCATAAATAGCATGACCTATCTCTCGACCATATCCTTATTCTCTGTCTAAAGGCGCCAGTGCATACTCCACTATAGAACTCCTGTTCCCAAGTGGATAATCTGACAGTAGGAAAAGGCAAAAGGGGTGCGTGTGTGTCAGAAAATGCTTCACATAAAAGGGACCTCTTGAGATGAGCTTTCCAGAAACCTACGAATTGTAAGAGAAAGAAGGCAGAAGAGACTGGATTGTGGTCAACCAGTATAAAGACTCAGAAGGAGGAAATGGAGTAAGGAGAGGTAGTAATGTCACCAGTTTAAATGTATTGGAGAGTTCAAGAAGAGAAATACACATAGTAATTGCAGAGAGGTAGGGTGGAAATAGGGTGAAAAAGACTTTAAATGTTGAATAGAGGGGTTTTATTTGCTCTGAAAATTTATCATTGGATATGTTAGGGAGTCACTGGAGTTTGCTTGAATAGAAGGGTGGAATGGTGATACACTTTAGAAATGTGTTTTGGTAGCTGTATGGAGAAAAGACATATGCATGCACACAGACACACATATATAGGATATATGTATATATCACATATATTGCATATATTGTATATAGTACATATACATAGGATATATGTGTATTTATTATATATGTGCTATATGTTGTATTTAAGTACACAAATAAACAAACATATTACTACAAGTATTTGATATCTATTTTACATATGAGGGAAACTGAGGCTAATGTAAGTTAAATGATTCATTTAGGGTCATCAGGCAGCAAGTAAATGAGTAGGATAGAATTTGAACCCAGGTTTTGTCCTTTATTCCGACTCTTTCTCCACTATACCAGACTGGCCCATTCAACCAAAGGCTGTTATAAAACTTTTCTCTTCAGTAAGTTTCTCCAGTCTCCCGGATTGCTTTTCCCAATACTTCAGTTCTGACCTTCACAACTTTCCAAATTCAATTATTCTTTAGTATGCCACTAGTCTTCAAAATATGTCTTCTGCCAAAAAAGAAATCCTGGGGAGTACAAAACTCTTCTATATGCAGAATATATAAAGAAAACTACATAGTCTTCTGCTACTCAGTAAAAGTTCAAAGTATTAATCCATCTCTTCTAGGTAATGCTAGTCTCTGGTTTCTCCTCCAGCTTCTCCTACCATTGTGATGATTGTCCTGTCTAACAAGTCTTTCTGGACCAGTCTGAGCCCTGTGTTCTCCAGCAGTTTCCTAAGTGACTAGAGAAGTAACAAAGGCATTGCAATATTAACTCCAGAATAAGAATACCTAAGGAGTAGTCTCCTATTCTGCCCATCATTTCCCATTTAATCTCAGGATGTGTGTCCAAATATCACCTCTGACAATTTCTACCTGTGTGACTATGGACAAATCAATTGTCTTTCCTGAACCTCAGTTTCATAAGCTATAAAATAATGGGAGTAGCCTAGATGGTTTTTGGGAATCCCTTCTAGTTCTAAATTAATGATCTTATGAAATACCATTATCTTTCTCTGATATTCATTATCCCTATCTCTATCCCCAAGTCTGAGTTTCAGGGATCTTATCCAAGTCTCAGAGACAGCAAGGGGAAAAAAATCAGAATTTATACTGAGTTCTTGACTTTGAAGTCAGGGTTCTGTCTAATGAACCACATTACCATCTCAAAATAGTTGACCTTTCTGAGTCTCAATTTCCTAATCTATAAAATGAGGAGGTTGGATTAGAGGAGCACTGTGACAGCAACAAATTCAGCCACCTGCCTTAGTATTCATAATAAAACCTCTTCTGCATCTTGTGAAAAGATGTGCTCTAGAGTTCATACTCCAGGAGCAACTAGGTGGAGCAGTGAATAGAGCACCAGCCCTGGAGTCAGGAGGCCCTGAGTTCAAATCCAGCCTCAGACTCTTACTAAGTACCTAGCTGTGTGACCTTGGGCTAGTCACTTAACCCCCATTGCCTTGCAAAAACCTTAAAAAGAAGAATATCTAGAGTTCATACCCCAACCAGATCTATTGCCCACAGTATCTTCCAGCCTCTTGATTAGACTCCTCTGGGGTCATATCTTCTCTTATTTCTGTCTGCTAAGAGATGAGTTTCCTGGGCCTGCCAAGACATGATGTCACTACCTCGTTGGAATTCCAGGGAGGGCACTGGAAAATCTAATTACCTATATCCCTCTTTCCTGGCAAATCATTGATTCTTTACCTTGATTTACTCCTAAATGTGTAGCACATACCTATTCCAATCTCCATTATAACCCTCAATTGCTTATGTAAAAACCTCATTCCCATCAAATTCCACTCCTTTCTTCATGAATCCCGTCTCCACCGATGTGCCACTTTAGATCTACCAAACTTTTTTTCTGTGAAGTATAGAATAGCTGTTCTATAATTAACTAGGCACATTTATCTTAAATCTTTTCCTTTCTTACTCCTTCCATCTACAGGTACTCACTGAAACACAACTCCATCCTGATGATACAGTTACTGGTAAGCGTTTCCAGTATTGGCTATACTTTTACTCAAAGCACCACTCACCCATCCCCATTTAACTGGTATTAATGGGAAAGTGAAAATACTCCTTGATCACTGTTGCAGCTTTCAGACACTTTGTACCACTACTACTTAACAACCTCTCCTTCCTTAAGGTTCATTTAATCTAAATTTATAGCCCACTAAAGACCCATTGATTTCCAGAATATTCTTCTCCTTTCCTCAAACAGTTCAGTGTCTAGCTCACATATTTTCTCTCTACCTCAACCTCTGTCTGAATATTATGGGACTTGAACAGGCATATGGATAATCCAGATTTCAGTTTCTCAGTCTTCTCAATTTCCATTTCACTTCAGGTAGACAGAGATTTTGATGCTGCTGTTACTTAGAAGTGTCCCATTTCCATATTCATAAACTAAAAAATTCCTTTATCTGATAATATTTTATCATTTCATCTTTCCCTATGTCTCATGATCTTTATCCTTATTCTTCATCCTCACATATGCAGAAATCCCTCTATCCTCGGTTTCTTTCCCAAGATAGCACCCTCTGTATGGTAACACTCTACTCCTTCCCTATAGTTCAACTCTACACCATCGTCCATTCTTGAGTACCTTGTCCTCTTGTATTATTACCAATCAGGGTTTGCCAAATCACAAAATTGAATTACTTCCACCTTCTACCTTTTTTATCCTCGATAACTGTAGAACCTAAGTTGGACAAAATAATGACACCAAACTTATTTGGTACAATAAAAGCTTTGTTATAAAATCTCAACTGGACCCTCACTTCAACAAGACAAACCTTTTATTCCTCCCTAATCAATTCATTATCCCACTCAATAAAGTGACTATTCTAAATCTTTTCATTCTACTTCAAGTCTGCCATGCTTCTTTCCCTACTCTTTCTATCCACTCAGTCAGCTGATAATATATATCATATTTCACTGAAAAAAATGAAGCCATTCTCTGAAAGCTTTTTCTTCTTCCATCTTCCTCATCTCACATCCTTCAAACATCTCCTCTATTAATCCTCCTTCAAACTTTTCTCACATGAAAAGATGGCACTTCTCCTTACCAAGAATAAACCATCACTTCTGTGATCCCACAATTCCCTTTTTATTCAACACATTGCTCTCTTTATCACCTCCACTTTCTTAAATACAGTATTTAATTCATCTGTGTCTACTGATTGCTTCCCTGCTGTCTGCAAACCTGTCTATATCTCACCATTCTTGTTTTCATTCTTTTTTCTTTGTTTTGCAAGGCAATGGGCTTAATTGACTTGTCCAAGGTCACACAGGTAGGTAATTATTAAGTGTTTGAGTGTGAATTTGAACTCAGGTCCTCCTGACTCCAGAGCTGGTGCCCTATCTGTCTATCTATCTATCTTCCCCTATCTCCCCATTCTTAAAAAATCTTTACTTCAAGATTTAAATATCTTCATTACCACTTCTTCTATACTTCTCTTCACCTTCTCTGCTATACTCTTTAAAAGGTCTTCTCTAGTTCCCTCCCCTTTCTTACTTTTCCCTCAGTTCTAAATCCTCCTAAATCTAGTTTCTAATTCATTCAGCTGGAAAAAACCCCTTTTGACATTGTCAATCATCCTCTCTTCTTGCATATTCACTCCTGTCTAATGCCACTCCTGTGGCATTTATCTTTTCTAGTTATCCTCCTACCTTCCTGTCTTCTCCTCAGATTCCTTCTCTGGATTTCCAGTTGAGTCATGCTCACTAAATATTGATGCCCTGATCTTAGGTCTTCTTCATTTCTCCTTCTATATTATTTCAATGGCAATTTTCTCATTTCCCATAAATTTAATTTTAATCTCTAATTAAATGATATTCTACTCTAATTTCTCCTGGGCTCCAGTTGTGAATCAACCATTTACCTTTTGGGTACCTCAGATAGTACATGGTGAAGACATCTCAAACTCAACCATCCAAAACAAATCTCATTATGTTTTCCCTAAAATTTTGCCTCCACCCTTTCACAATTCTTCTATTACTATAGTGAACACCACTATTCTCCCACTCATCTAGATTAGATACCTTGATATCATCCATGACTCCAAACTAAGAATCAAATTTTTGGTCATTTCTATGATCACAATTATCTCCACATGTCCCTGTTTCTCTACTCACACAATTGCCATCCTGGTGCAGACCCTTTTCACTTGGACTATTGCAATAGCCATTTTGATCTCCTGGCTCCTATCCTCATTCACTTATTTAGCTTCTCAAATGACTTTTTTTTCCCTGAATTATAGTGTGTCGATTCTGCCCCTTCCCCTCACCTCCAAAATAAATCCCCATGTTTTGTTGCAACATTCAGGATCAGATATAAAATGCTCCATCTGCCATTTAAAGATCTTCATGACCTGGCTCCATTAAGATTTTTTTACAATTACTCACTTCCATGAATACCAAGCCAAAGTCATCTGCTATATCAGGCTATTTATTGTTCTGCTCACAAACTACTCCATCTTCTTATTCTGTCTTTTCACTGCATGTTATCCATGTTGTGAATTGTCTCACTTCTCAGCTCTTCCTGGTTTCTACAGATTTCTACAAGACAGGTCAAATCTCATTTTATATCCCAAGATAATTTTCTTGTCTAACCTCCAGGGCTCATTCCCAGTTCCTTCCCTCCAGGATTTCTTTCTATTTAAATTGTATATATCTTGTCTATATATGTGTGCATGATCCCACCCCAAAGATATCACTTGAAGCCCTATGCAATATGGAGAGAGGGGAATATTTTAAAAATCCTCCTGAAGTCTTCACAGACTTACAGAATATGCATTCTCAAAAATTCATAGTGACAGATTTCATATCCACTCTGAGACCTCCTTCTAATCAGCAGTGATCTGGATGAGGGGAGAGGAGAATTTTGCCATCGGCAATCATCAGTTGAATGCTATGCCCTGGTTACTCCAAGACTGGGGAGAGGGCATGATTGTGGAGAGGGGAGAGGTGGATGGAGACTGGAGTTTCTTTCCTCATCCAATTCCCTTGTTTGCTTCACTTGAGTTATTTTTCCCACTTTTGGTAAAATGGTTCCATGGCCTATATTGATATTTTTTCTGGTCCTTCCATTCAACTCAGATTCATCCTAATCTCCTTTGTACATGTCTGTTTCATAGGCTGTCCCTTTCATTTTTGAACTCATGTTCTAACTATATTGGTTCAACTATCTCTATTGCTATTTATTGCTTTCATATTTCCAATTTTTTTTATCAGGTCGTCCTCTTTTCTATCAACCAGTGATATTTATCTGGTAGAACACTGAGGCCTTTTTTTAACTCTAGTATAATCAGTCTACTTAATACCTGCTGAGATCTGCTCTGAAAGTCATCTTCATTTTATTTATGCCAGTAAACCAACCATATCCACTTTTTTGTTATTATCTGCAAACTCTAGGCTGACCATAGCCCAGAATTAGGTCTTGTCCATCAGGAAACTATAAAAGGGATATTAGAGAATATCCCAATGAATAATTTTTCATATTCTGTGGATGTTGTTCAGTCTTTGCCAAGGTTCCTACTTCTAGCTTCTGAAAGCCTAGATAACAAGATTTTTTTGAGTGCTGATTTCACTGATGTGTCCTGTCCTTAAATTGTTTGCTTCTTAAATACTACCTCTGTTGAATCTACTTCCTTATGAGAAAAGGATGTTATTATGTTTCAGTAAAGGATGGAACCAGGAATAATAATAAAAAAGCTATAGAGAAAGCAGATTTCAGCTCAATGGAAGAGAAAGTTTCCTAATAATTAGACCCATTGAGAAAAGTAGTGTCTCAGGAGGTAATAATCTTCCTGTCACAAGATTTAATGGGAAAATTTCTGATCGTTTGAGTCATAGGACCTGAATTCAAAATACCAACTCTAGTATTTATTATATATGAAAAATTGAGTATGTCACTTAACCTCTCTGGGCATCAGTTACTTCATCAGTAAAATGATGACCTGCACAATTTTGAAGATCCCTTAAAGCTCTAACCCTATGATACTAGATCTTTTTAACTAGAGATTAAATATCTGAATAAAAATATTGAATAAGTCAGAGAAGAGTATCATGTCTCATAGAGGGGATTATATTAGATGACCTAGATCCCTTCACGCTATAAGACTATGATCCTAGATCTTTTTTTTAACTAGAGATTAAACAACCGGATAAAATGTATATAGGAAGGATACTAGATGACCAAAGATCATATGATTCTGAAATATTTCTCTTGAACCACAATTCTGTGAGCCCTGAATTGCCCCCTCTGTCCTGCTCTTCCCTATGCATGCATGAACCATATTCAGACTGCTCATTAGGATTGGAGAGCAGACTTTAACCATGTTTCCATGCCTATATCATCTCTGAGTGCCCCTTTTTGCCTAGTTTTTCTCATGTCAATGTTTCCTTCTCCCTTTCTCCCTTCACCCATTTCTGTGACTCACCACCAGCCACCCACTCACTACATTACTGACAATTCAGTACCTCCCCTCATAACTCCCCTTTCCTATGAAAGAATGGCAGAGGAACAACCTGATTTCCCTGAATCCCGTCTTGTTCTAATCCAATTGTACATCCTTTGGTTGTCCCCAGGCATGCACTGTTGGAGAACTCTTGGTTTCTCTTTCCTTATCTTTAACTTGGCTGATTATATTTGGTTTCTGAGAAACCTCCAGAGATTTTCAATCCACATTTTACACTGTAAGTAAATGAAGCCCAGAAACCAATGAACCAGCATAATAAAATATAGGAAAATCCAATTAATTTACTCAAAGATTGGTTGAGTTAAAGACTTTCTTAGGTGCTTTTGGAAAATATTCTCCATGAATGAAAATATTGATTAAATAGATAAATTTAGAAAGATAGTGAATCCTGCAAAATACTAAACCTCATTTACAACCTCTTAATTTCATAAACTACAAAAGTAGATTTTTTTCAAAAAATGTGGATTTTAATCACTTAAACACTTTAATTGACCAACATATTAGAATTTTCTAGTTTCTTTTAAGTTCTGAGAAGAAATTTTCCAAGCAATTGCTTTTATCTAAACTTCCATACCTAGACCAACAAATAAATATATAATTCTCATTACTTCTAATTTTTTGGAAGGTTATTAGAGAAATTTATTCTACAAGTGGCAGTATCTTGTGTGCAATTCAGAATATACAAGTCATTGATATCATCTAATTACAGCAGCAAAACATTGCAATAAGGTTAAAAAAATCCTCTTCCCTATTTTAATTATGCATACCAACATAAACAAACTAGTCTCTAATTGCATATAATCAAGTACTGCAGTTGCAAATGAAATCTTTTCACTATAGCTAATATTGAAAATAATGATTTAAAATCATATAAGAAAAGGGTGGCTAGGTGGTGCAGTGGATAGAGCACCTGCCTTGGAGTCAGGAGTACCTGGGTTCAAATCTGACCTCAAACACTTAATAATTACCTAGCCGTGTGGCCTTGGGCAAGCCACTTAACTCCATTGCCTTGAAAAAAAATCTTAAAAAAATCATATAAGAAGCATTTTATCAGAACTGAATTGCAAGCCAAACATCAGAGTAACTTATTTCATCGTTTTAAGGCCATTTTAATAGAAATATATATAGAGAGATAGATATAGATACAGATATAGATATAGATATAGATATAGATTAGATATAGAGATAGAGATAGAGATAGATAGATAGATAGATAGATAGATAGATAGATATACTTAAGGAGTATTCAGGGCAATGGATAAGCATGATACAATATTTAATTAAATAAAACTTCATTGTCATTTGATTTCCCTCCCACTGATCATCAAAATAAATCCTATTTCAGTGAACTTTCTAATTTTCTAAGATGAATAGTAGTGGTAGATAAATTATACATTTATAAATTATAGAACTCCAAAAGTGGATTCTAAAAACCACCCAGCCCAATCTTCTCATTTTATCAGTGAAGAAACTGAGAAAGAGTAAAGGGGAAGTTATGGTCTAGGCACCATACTGTAGTATCTCAGGGTATGCCTCGAATTAGAATTTTATGCTCTTGACTCTTGATCTAGTCTGTTTTACTCAACAACATTCTTGCTCTGAACAATGATTTTCATCTTGCACAGGGAGAAAGTTAAGTAAAGCCACCAAAAGACATGCTAATAGTCTCATTTAGAACTTGGATAAGCTGTCATCTTGAAAGACTGAGCACCAATCTAATACCCTTACCACAAAATAGGGCAGATTTCTTTTTCCCTGTCAGACTGGAGATTTTCAACATGATATTGTTAGTAAGTGACTTCATTTCTACCCCCTGGAGGAAGCATTGGTAATAATTGGCACTTGTTTGTTTTTATACTCTAATTGGAGAATCCTACATTCACAAGAATTGACTCTATAGACAATGAATTCCAAATCCCATTCCCCTGTTGGTTTTTTGAAGTTAATTGAATTTGTGAGTGATCTTCCTGCCCAAGGTGTATAGAATCTTTTATTAGGGGAAAATGATCATATAATACCCATCCTCATTAATGTTTGATGAAAGTATTCATAAAAATGAACTCTATTTAGTGAATCAAATGTTTAACTCTTAACTACTATTGAAAACACATGGTATATGATTCAGAGATACTGAGAAGCAAAGATATCATGACTCATCTCACTTAAAAAATTGTCATCTACCTGAATAGCAACATCAGAAAGGTGTTTGCAGTTTTTATAGTAGCACAAATTTTCAAATATGTTTAATTTGGTTTATATTAAAAGCATCAGGATGTGAGTGGGGGGCATTGTATTCAGAGCTCAAACACCCAGATTTCAATCCTAGTTCTGATAAAGACCAGATATCTAACAACGAACCACTCAAAAACTTTCTGAGTCTTGGTTTCCTTAACTATAATTTAGTCTGTCACTTGGGGATGATACTAGCCGTCTTGCTTATCTCACAGGTTACTGATATGGAAATATTATATAAATGTGGGTTTTTATTCTCACTGTTAGTTATTGTACAGTCTTGAAAATTGGATCATCTTGGTCTTATCCCCATCCCCCAAATTAGCTTAAAATACATTTCTCATTTATTTCTGTTGTATAAAACTATTGAATTTGTGTGTGTGTGTGTGTGTGTGTGTGTGTGTGTGTGTGTGTGTGTGTGTGTGTGTGTGTGAGAGAGAGAGAGAGAGAGAGAGAGAGAGAGAGAGAAAGAGAGAGAGATTGAGAGAGGAGATTGATTCAAATAGAAAAGATTTCATGGATGATGAAGAGAAAGCACAATTTAAAGCTGTGAACAATTAAAAGAATGGAGATGAAAACAAAATTGCAGCTATTATTTAGTCAAAGCATGATGATGTTACAAGTTTGTAAGGCAAAATGACTTGTGTCTAATTTTTCTACATATGAATTAACTGTTTTTATTTTGAAATGCATTCCATAAGTTGGAATGAAATGAAACAATTAAAATGAATCTCAAAGTAGCATACAGGGAAAGCAACAAAAAAAAAAATCACAGCATTAAATGGAATATCAAAGATTGGATTTTTGAATTTGTTTTGTACTTTTTACCCCGAAATTTGTGAATAGATTGTATGCCTAAAATTATTCTACCTTACAATAAACATTTGCCTAAATACTTGATTAAATTTTAAACAATCTAAAGGATCCAAGGAAGACTAAGGAAGCAAGAAAGTAGCAAATAATTTTAATAATCTCTAATTCTAAAATGTATAACTTATGGAAAATATCCCATTTCTTGCTTTCCCTTTCCCTACACTTGGAATAGATAAGTTCAACTTCCATATCATTGAAACTATCATTGCAACAATAAGGCATATCCCTCAATTCCACTTCTCTGGTCTTCAAAACTTCTCAGCACCATCAACCACTTTCTGTTTTTTTACCTCTTGGTAGTAAATATTTTTTCCCCTCTTCACCGAGGCTAACCTCTCTATCTATACCTCTGATTTAATCCCTACCCCCTTCTCTCAAGGTCTTGTTCCAAGTATCTTGGTCTCATATGAATTTTCGATTTCTCCCTTTATATTATCTTGTAATATATCTCTTCCCAACTTACCACCAAAATTATTTCCTTTCCTTCTATATGATCTAATCATCATCTCCTTTCTCCCTTCCTCATAACTTCCAAACTTCTTGGGAAAACTGCCTATACCTAATACCACCACTTTGCCATCATATACTATATTCTCAATCTTTTGCAACCTGGCTTCTGCTCCTATCATGCAAATGCAAATATGCTCTCAGAGATTAATATATAACTCAAGAGGCCTTTTATAAGACTGTTATTGTTGACTTTTTGGAAAGATCTGAAAATAACTTCTTGTTGGACATTTTCTCCTCCCTTGACCTTTCCTACATGTGTTATTCTTCTTCTATATTATTTTCTGGTTCATCATTCTGTTACAGAAGTTCTAAAATAAATTTTCCTCAATGACCTCCTTACCCTCTCTTTGTAGAGCATGATTTGTCCCTTGTCAGTTATATTCATTAACAAGGCTCCAGCTATCAGATAGTTTGATCTTCAGCTTTCTCTTCTCTCTCTCTAGATTCAGACATACATCTCCAATTATTTCAGATTATTCTCATTGGAATGTTCTAGAAAAATATCAATATAGCTCAAACATTTATTATCTATTTCAAATATTATTATTGAGTACTTCAGTCTTCATTGTTGAAACCTGATTATATCTTTGAATCTTCCCTATCTCCTAATATCAAACAAATTACTATCCTATCAAATCTACTTCCACATTAATCAATCAACAAACATTCATTAAATAGTTTTCATGTGCCAAATTGGGGTGGGGGGAAGATGAAAGACCATGGGTCTTTCTACTACCAGAAACATCCAGATGGCATAGTGGGTAGAATATTGTGCCTGAAGTTTGGAAGACCATTGTTCAAATAAGATCTCAGGCTCTAAATATATGACCCTGAACAAGTTACTTAACCTATGTGTGACTCAGTTTCCTTAACTATAAAATCAAGATAATAATAGGATCTACCTCCCACAGTTGATCTGAAAATGAAATGAAAGAATTGCAAAGCACTTGACAGAATTTCATCTGGCAGCTATGCAACCTTCTATACTCATAGTCTCACAACTCTTCAAAGAAAGGAAGAAGGCACATGCCTCCCCTCTTTTCTGGGTCCAAGATTCTATCAGTATCCTTTTGACATATCTTTCTCTAAAATGGCAATTTGATGTTGTAGAAAGATCACTGAATATTCAGTTAGAGATCCTGGGTTCAAATCCCTTTTATGTGAATTACTAAAAATGTGATTTGGGCAGATTGCTCTCTCTAATTTTCAGTTTCTTCTTCTAAAATATGAGGAGTTTCAAGTAGGTGACCTCTAAGATCTCTTCTATCTCTAAATATGAAATTCTCTTATTCCCACATGAACTTGGGATTTGGTTTAACTTGGTTTATGGTTTAACTAGACTAGACTTGAACCAATAGTTGTTTTTTTTTTGTTTTGTTTTTTGCTTTTGTTTTTGTTTTGTTTTGTTTTTAGTTTTTACTAGTCAATGGGGTTAAGTGGCTTGCCCAAGGCCACACAGCTAGGTAATTATTAAGTGTCTGAAGCCAGACTTGTACTCAGGTACTCCTGACTCCAGGGCCAGTGCTCTATCCACTCCGCTACCTAGCCACCCCTGAACCAATCTTAATGGAAGTGCAAAAACAAAGTCATTCTTGGGTAATCATGGGATTTGAGTCTAGAAATTAGGGGGGATTGATTCTGTGAAAATTAAAATGATCTTGCTGTTCTTCTTCATTGGTTTCATCAGGCTCAAATTACTAAAAAGAGACTTCCTCTCTTAACTAAAAGATCCTATATCCTTTTGTAGGAACAACTGAATTGCAATTTAAATTGAAGGATTTAAAAAATCCTAGGTGTTTTATTCCAGTAAAAGATGAGTAATTTTGATCCCTACAAGAACACCACATTCTGCTCTGATGAGTTCTTGTTCAATACATGTTGCTCCTATGTGGGATAAGTGCCTGAAAGCATTCTAGTGGGAAAAAAAGAGCTAAGAGAAAAGTTGTTTTTGTTGTTTTTAAGTGCTATTTCTGCTGAAATTTTGAAAGGTTTGCAAAAGAGACCTCTGAGGCAACATAATAAACAATCCTGTTGAGAAAGAATGCAGGAGGTAGCTAAAGCAGAAACATGTAAGTACATAGGAAAAGGTTAAGGATAGACCTTTATGGTATGTCACTAGAGACCTGCTTCCAGGTTAAGTTCTTCCATGAGACCAGATTTAAAATATATGCATCAAAGAGAAAAGCAAGCAATGTAGCTGAGGAGAAATTCAAAAGAATATATATGATTCTATTCACTATGTATATACATAGTGAATAGAATCATGACGTTATCTAGGTAGACCAATCCTTGAGAACATAGGATAAAAGATTTAAAATTGCAAAGGACCTCAAGAAATCATCTTATAGTCTGACATCCTCATTTTGCAGATGAGGAAACTGAGGAAGAGAAGTTACTTACGTAGAGTAACACAGTGTTAGACCTGAAGTTACTGAGATAACTAGTAAGTGCTAACTCTGCATCCCTGGACAAGTTATTTTATTTCTTTTGGTCTCAGTTTCCTTATCTATAAATGAGGATAAGAGTAGCTACTTCTCAGAATTGTGAGAATCAGATGAGATATCTGTAAGTAATAAACACACTGTCCTACACATAATAGGTGCTATATAAATGATAGCTATTGGTGGTGATGGCAGTGGTGGTGGTGATAATAGTAGTAGCAGTAATAGTAGTAGTAGTAGTAGTAATAGTAGTAGCAGTAGCAGCAGCATTGGAGTGGGAGTAGGAGTAAGAGTAGTAGTAGTAGTAGTAGTAGTAGTGGTAGTAGTAGTAGTAGTAGTAGTAGTAGCTGTAGTAGTAGTAGTAGTGGTAGTGAAGTACAATATCAATATTTGTGAAATTCCTGTATAGAAAGGAGTCCCCAACATCCTCTGGGCCCTGAGAAATTCCTTAGAAATACAAATTTGGTCAGGTGCCTTTGGGTCTGAAAATAATCAATAAGACCCAAGTGCTTGACCTCGGGGTCCAGGATATACCATAAAATTGTTTGAAGATTCACAAAGCACCCTCATTGGCCTAATTATCTTGCTGTATTTGTTAAATTCCAGGACTGCCTCCCCCTTTCTTCAGGTGCAGCTGGAACAATAAGATAGTAAATTCCTTGAACCTGTGGGAAACTCATGAACATGTGACTCCCTCCATCTCAGGAAATATGTTCAAACAAAGACCCTGACCATTTCTGTCTATATGGAACCCTATATTCACATATGATAAGATGATCTTTGCTTCTGTATCTTGCCTGCTCTCAGTATCCCCTCCCCAAAAAACACTATAAAAACCCTATCCCCTGAACACTCAGGTACTGTCTGATTTGGGTACTCTCTATCCCCAGGCAGTCCCTGGGAAATTAAAGATCTCCACACTTATCAAATTCTGGTCTCCACCTCACTTTTTGGGTTCAACAGTAGTAGTAGTAGTGGTACTAGAAGCAGTAGTAGTAGCAGTAGCAGTAGTAGTAGTAGTAGCAACAGTAGCAGTAATAATAGCAGTTAGTGATTGAAGTTATATGTGAACATAGGACTTCCTAACTCCAGGTCTAGATGCTCTCTTCACTGAACAACCTAACTATCTAACTAGCTGCCTAGTCTAATCCTCCGGTTTATAGATTAGGAAACAAGCACAAGGAGGTTACAAGATTTGCTCACTATCAACTTGCTATTTCCCACATATGATATTCCATTTCCTCCCATTATGTCTTTGTAGAAACTATATCACATGCTTAGAAAGCTTTTCCTCCTTACTATACTTTGTAATGACTTTTATTCCTTGAAAAAACATTTATTAAACATCTATTATGTATAGAATACTTTGCCAAGCACTGAGCATTAGAAATACAGGTAACTGGCCTAGGATAGAGCACCAGCCCTGGAGTCAGGAGGACCACAGTTCAAATATGGCCTCAGATGTGTAATACTTATTTTGCTATGTAGCCTTGGGCAAGTCATTTAATCCCATTGCCTTGCAAAAATCCAAAATATAAATACAGGTAACTGTAATATACAACAGGACATGAGAAGCATATTTTAGAACATCTGTTTATCAAAAAAAGGGAAGCAGTGCTTTAGTAATTCAACCTAAATGCTTCAAAGAGAATAAGATCAAAATTCTTTCAAATCTTTTACACCTGAATTAACTTTATTTATTTAATGGGAAATTCATTGCATTTTGGTAGAAGATAGTTCTGAAGTGTGGCAAAGGGAATGATTTTCATATGCTTTGTATGTGGTAGAATAATAGGACGTAGGTATTTCAGATAAAGAGTAACTCATATAGGAATGCATTACATTTTAGATAAACTAGGAATAAGGAAAACAGAAGGAAAGTAGTCAAGATAAGTCACCCTATAAACTTTTAAAAGAAATCATTGAGGACCAAATAAACATAACACCCACTTCTTTATCTTCTAAGATAAAGAATTAAGGAAGGGCAAGAATACATTTCTTTGGGGTCTAAGAAATAGATATTTCTCTTTCCTATATAGTATGTCACAAAGAGGTATATTTCTTCTTATATCTTCATGGTTCTGTGAAGTGAAAATTAATACTTCATTTTATTTTATATTATTCATTAATCATTGATTGAGAATTGTATCTAATTACTGGAATCAATATTTACAGAAGAAATGTGGAATTGATTTTATAACTTCAGTGGTCAAGTTTATAAGAATTTAATTGCACTATTCATAGTTACTAAAGCCTGATCACAATGGTTCAAAAATCTAAGAGTTTTTCCTATGTGGGAGTGTGGGTCAACCTGGGCGTAGGATGCTTATCCACCATGAGACTTTACAGGGGATGTGAGTCAACTCTTTGCTTTTTTCCTGTTTTCTGGGTTATGAGAATTTTTCCTCTGAGTCAAGGCAAAGAAAACTCACATATTCAATCACACAAAGTAACTATTTTTTGCCTGTGAGAGGAATCTCTGGCAATTGCCAACCTTGGTAATAAATTGATCATGCTCAGAATTTTTTGCCTCAATTTCTTTTTGTGGCAGATTTTTAAATCATAACAATTTAAAATTATTTTTCTTTTTTCAAATTACTCACATTTTCATCTGTGTGACAGTATAAATCCCATTATCCACAAGGACACACACATACACATATGTATGGATATATACATACAAATATATAAGACACATGCACACACATATATGCATATATTTATAAGACACACACAGACATATATATATATATATATGTGCATATACACTTATATAAAAGACCTCAGGATTTCAAGGATGAATAAAATCAAAAGTAAAAACCATTTCATGCTATTTTCACAATATTTAAGAGACTTTTATTCATCCCCTCTGACTCTATATAAGATGGGAAATAATTAGCCAACCATCATGATTCTGTCCAAAAATGGCCATTATAAATTAATTTAACTAATTAGCACATGCTTTTGTTATGATAATCAAATGCTATTTCCAAAATATTTTTAAAAGAGCTTAATGTCAACTTAGAGAGTGTAGAGAGTAAGTTCATTCATTCATTTCTGTAAAGTTCAAAAATACAATATTTGCTCAGGAGTTTTGTTTGTACCATCAGCCAAACATTCACAGTCATATATTAATTTTAAATTTTGCATAATGCTAAATAAGAGATGGTTTGAGTTTTTCTATACTATATTAGATCTCTAGTATAAATACATCATATAAAAGAAAGGTAAAAATTTACACCTTGACAAAATACATAGAATTTTTATTGGATCCATTATTAAAATTATATATTACTCTCAAAACAGACAAACATCAAATTTTACCAGATACTGGGTCCAGTCATTCAACAATGTCCCAGAGGGGACTTTAGAGGTGATCTTAACTCAGTACCTAAACAAGAACAAGTAGTCATACAGCCTCTCCTGAAAGAACATTAGTGGTGGGAAAATGACTACTTCTTGAGGCATTGCATTCTACTTAACAGGTAAGAAAATTCCTAATATTAGAGAAAAATCTCTTTTTATGTAATTTCTAGCCATAATTTATATTTATGTGTTCTGGAACCAAATAGGGTAAATTTAACCCCAAAATGATTGACTGACTGACTTCTCTAGGACAAATCTTCACTGACTTGAGGGCAGAACTCATCTACTCTTTGAGTCTCCTTCTCTTTAGGCTAAACATTTGCAAATGATCCTTACACAACATGATCCCTGAGAACCTCATCTTCCAGGTTACCCTCCCCTGGATCTGCCTTTTTTTTACAATCAATACCTTTCTTTAAAAAAAAACCTAAACCTAAAACTGAAATCTACATTCCAAGATGCAACCTAAGCAAGACAAAACCCCTACAGTAGAATTATCTCCTCCCTAATGCTAGACATCATGATTTTCATATACTTAGCAAAGTCCTTAATAAGTGCTAATTGTGGAACTTCCAGGGCAGTGCCAAGATGGTGATGTGAAGTTAGCATGCTTCCAGAACTTTTTCCTGCACAATGTTAAATAAAACCTGTACATATACAGGTATTAAAGTTACAGATCCCCACCCCCCCACCCAA
This sequence comes from Macrotis lagotis, assembly GCF_037893015.1. Taxonomy (NCBI): domain Eukaryota; kingdom Metazoa; phylum Chordata; class Mammalia; order Peramelemorphia; family Peramelidae; genus Macrotis; species Macrotis lagotis. The sequence goes on from NC_133662.1 coordinate 199,377,939, forward strand.
AGAATGAAATAAGTTCTTAACTATAGACATTGTGGAGGATTTTCAGTGAAGATCTGTCTCTTCAAGGGGAAAGAGGAAAAAGAGCCCAGTTAGATGGAAAAGTAGGAAAGTCAATGGGACATTTCCCAGACAAAGTCCTGTGAACACTGGGGCAACAGATTGGACTGGTAGAGCCTAGAATAAAAGAGAAAACAAACCTCTGTATTGACAATGCCTAGGGTTGCATAATAACACCCTGGAAAGCAATATGCTAGGGACCAGACCCCAGCACCAGCACAAAAAGTTCAGGACTATACTCCCTATACTCCAGAAACAGAGTTCAACTATCCAAATGAGCAAAAAACCAAAAAGAACACTCACCTATAAAACTACTATTCAGATAGAGATGATAAAAATGCCATCTCAGAAGAAGAAAGCAGTGATAAATTACATGCATGGAAAGTCACAAAGGAGTTTATGAACTGGACTCAAATATAAAATCTCATAAAAGAGCCTAAAAAAGATTGTAAAGACTCAAGAAGAGAGGAAGAAGAAAATTGGAAAAAAGAAATGAGAGTCATGCAGGAAAATTATGAAAAATTGGCCAAATAAATCAACTCTTTAAAAGTAAAAAGAACCAACTGGAAAAAGATACATCTCATTGAAAAGTAAAATTTATCAACTGAAAAAGGAATTCAATTCATCGAAAAGTCAAATTTTACCAAATTTGAAAACAATTCATTTAAAAGGAAAATTAATCCAACAGGAAAAGGAAACACAAAAGCTAATTATAGAAAAAATAAATCCCTAAAAATTAGAATTGAATAAATGGAAACTAATTTATCATTGAAACACCAAGATTCCATCAAACAAAATCAAAAAGTTGAAAAAAAATTAAAGAAAATGTAAAGTACCTTTAGGACAAGCAAAATCAAAAACAAAACCCTGGAAAATAGATGTAAAAGAGATAGTTTAAGAATTATTGGTCTACCTGAACATCTAGATCAAAATAAGACCCTGGAAAATATCTTTCAGGAAATGATCATGGAAACCTGTCCTAATGTACTAGATAAGGAAGACAAAATAGTCCTTGAAAGACTACACAGAACACCTCCAGAAAGGGGCCCCAGAATAAAAACTCCAAGAACTATCATTGCCAAATTCCAGAATTCATAACCAAAGGAAAAAATACTGTAAGCAGCCAAAAAAGAAGCAATTTAAAAACAAAGGAAGCACAATCAGAATTGCACAGGTCTTAGCTTCAAAATTAAAGGATTAGAGGGACTAGAATATAGTATTTCAGAGGCCAAAGGACCTTGAATTACAATCAAGAATTTTCTCTTCTGCAGAAGTCACTGTATTCTTTTGGGGAAAAGAGGGATTTTCAATGAAATAGAGGACTTCCAAAATTTTCTGATAAAAAGATCAGAACTGAACACAAAATTCAGTCTTCAAATTTAAGATTCAAGAGATGCATAAAAAGGTAAATGGGAAGGGGGAAAATGTTAGTCAAGAACATTAAATTATATACAAATCTAAAAGGGAAGATAACTCCTATAACTCCTGAGAATTAAATTTTTATAGGATATTTAAAGGTTTGAATATAGAGGAAGGAATTTTACTTAGAGAATATGGGTATAAATGAGACATAAATGCCATATTGATTATGAGGTGATATTTCATATAGAGGCAGAAAGAAGGAGAATACTTAGAGGTTCTATTAATAATTAAATCATGAAGTGACCTTACCTTATTAGATATTTTAGTTAAGGACAGTTGTAGTACAATTGGGACAGAAGGAGGGAACATACCTAGAAGCATCAGACTTAAATAGATTAGGAAGTTAGCTCATATTAATAAATACTTTAGTAAAAAGGGATACGATACTATGGCTGAAGAGCTAAAGAGTCAGAGGGAGAGAATGACTTAGAGGGACTGGACAAGAAAAGATCATGAAGCAATTTTGCTTTGCTTGATGCTTTGGATACAATTGAAGGGAGTGTGTTGAGTTGGGGGGAGGTATCAAATAGTTCATGAGAGAATAATATACATTTCCAATTGAGTTTAAAAATCTATCCTACCCTCCAAGAAAGTGGTAGGGATGGGAGAGAAGGGAAAGAAAGGGAAAGAAGGGACTGAAAAAGGAAGGGAAATATAAAAGTCAAAGTAGTTATAGTTAAAATTTAAAAGAAAAATTACAGGGAAAAGAGAGCAAAACATTGGTGAAGAGGAATAAAAGAAAAAGAAAGAGGAAAGCATAAATGGGGAAAAATAAATTGAGGGAAATATAGAATTAGTAATCTTTTTTTTTCAGGTTTTTGGCAAGGCAAATGGGGTTAAGTGGCTTGCCCAAGGCCACACAGCTAGGTAATTAGTAAGTGTCTGAGACGGGATTTGAACCCAAGTACTCCTGACTCCAAGCTGGTGCTTTATCCACTATGCCACCTAGCCGCCCCACTAGAATTAGTAATCTTAACTGTTAATGTAAACAGGAGAATTCTCCCATTAAATGGAAGTGAATAGCAGAATGGATTCAAAAACAAAATCATACAATATGTAGTTTACAAGAAACACATTTGAAGCAGAGAGATACACATGGGGTAAATAAAAGACTGGAGCAAACTTTCAGCAGAAATAAAAAAATCAGGGATAGCAATCTTGATTTCAGACAAAGAAAAAAGCAAAAATTGATCTCATTAAAAAGGATAAGGGAAGAAACTACATCTTCTTTTAAAGGACTACATACAATGAAGTCATATCATCGTTAAACATATATGCACCAAATAGTATAGCATCTAAATTCTTAGAGAAGTTGAATGGATTACAATGCTTACATAGACAGCAAAACTGTAAGAGTGAGGGACCACAACCTCCCTCTCTCAGAATTAGACAAATCTAACCACAAAATAAACAGGAAGGAAGTTAAAAAAGGTGAATAATATCTTAGCAAATGTAGATACTCTAGACCTCTTGAGAAACCTGAATGAGGATAGAAAAGAAGTACAGAGCACCTGTTATTAAAATTGATCATGTAGTAGGCATAAGAAACCTTACATTCAAATGCAGAGAAGCAGAAATAATAAATCCATGCTTTTCATATCATGATTCAATGAAATTACATGTAAAAAAGGTTCATGGACAGATAAATAAAAAATTAATTGGATCCTACACAACCTAATTTTGTGACTCAAATAACAAACCATAGAAATCGTTAACCATTTCATCCAAGAAAATGACAAGAATGAGACATCATACCAAAATGTATAAGATGCAGGCAAGACAGTTTTTAGGGAAAATTTTAAATCTCTAAATGCTTATATGAATAAAATATAAAAAGAGGAGATCAATGAATTATGAATACAATTGAAAAAGCTAGAAAAAGAACAAATTAAAGTTTCTGAAAATCAAAGGAGAGTTAATAAATTGAAAACAAGAGAATCACTGATTTAATAAATAAAATTAAGAAGTGGTTCCATAAAAAACAATAAAATAGATAAACATTTGCTTTGTGTGATTTAAAAAAACAAAGAAGTATACCAAATTATCAGTATCAAAAAGGAAAAGGTGGGGTGGCTAAGTGGCGCAGTGGATAGAGCACCAGCCCTGGGGTCAGGAGTATCTGAGTTCAAATTTGGCCTCACACACTTAATAATGACCTAGCTGTGTGGCCCTGGGCAAGCCACTTAACCCCACTGCCTTGAAAAAAAAAAACCTAAAAAAAAAAGGAAAAGGTTAACTCGCCACCAATGAGGTGGAAATTATAGAGAAAATACGGAGCTATTTGTCCAACTGTATGCCAATAAATTTGGCAATCTAAGTGAAATGGATGAATATTTACAAAAATATAAACTATCCAGATGAATAGAAGAGGAAATAACATACTTAAATAATCTCATTTTAAGAAACTAATTGAAGAAACCATCAATAAACTCCCAAAGAAAAAATGTCCAGTTCAAAGGGATTTACAAGTGAATCCTACCAATCATTTAATGAACAATTAATTCCAATTCTGTATAAACTATTTCAAAAAATAGGAGGAGTTCTACCAAATTCCTTTCATGACACCAGTAGGTTGCTCATACCTGAACCAAGAAGTCAAAGAAAATTATTGACCAATTTCCCTAAGGTACACTGATGCAAAAATTTTGAATAAAATTTTAAAAAAGAATGCACCATTATTAGGATAATACACCATGATCAGGTAGGATTTAATACCAGGCAGGAATGTTTCCATATTAGAAAAATATTCAACTTAATTGAACATAGCAATAACAAAACCAACAGAAAATATAAGCTTATCTTTACAGCTGCTAAAAATGCCTTTGACAAAATACATATATTTTTATTAAAAGTACTAGGGGGGGGCAGCTAGGTGGCACAGAGGATAGAGCACCGGCCCTGGAGTCAGGTGTATCTGAGTTCAAGTCTGGCCTCAGACATTTAGTAATTACCTAGCTGTGTGGCCTTGGGCAAGCCACTTAACCCCATTTCCTTGCAAAAACCTAGGAAAAAAAGAAACAGTCATAAATGATTATAGTAATTTATTGTTTGACAGACCCAATGACATTAGCTTCTGGGATTAAAACTCAATATTCAACAAAAACTTTGAGGAACATTGGAAAATAATATGGCAAAAACTAGACATAGATCCACATCTCACATCATATACCAAAATAAGGTCAAAATGGGTACAGGATTTAACCATAAAGGGTGATAATAGATAAAATAACAGATCAAGAAATACTCTCTTGGATCAATGAAAAGGGGAAATTTTATGACCAAACATAAAATAGAGTCCATTATACATTGCAAAATGGGTGATTTTTGTCTGTATCAAATTTGAAAAGTTTTTGCACTAGTAAAAGGAATGCAGCCAAGATTAGAAGAAAAATAGAAAACTGAAAAACAATTTTAAGAGCTCTGAAATGTATAGATGATTGAGTCAAATTTACAAGGTTGCAAACCATTCCTCAATTGATAAATGGTTAAAGGATATGAACAGGCAGTTTTTCAAATGAAGAAATTAAAGCTATATATAATCATATGAAAAAGTTCTACAAATCATTATTAATTAGAGAAATTCAAATTAAAACAACAGGTTGGCTAAGATGACAGAAAGGAATCATGATCAATATTTGAAAGATTGTGGGAGGATTGGAACATTGATACACTATTATGAACTAATTTACTCATTCTGTAGAGCAATATTGAATTATGCCCAAAGAGTAATAAAAGAAATCACAATGATCCAGCAAAATATCAACACTAGGTCTAGGTCTATATCCAAAAGAAATCATAAAAAGTAGAAAAAGTTCCACATGTTCAAAAATATTTATAGCAGCTCTTTTTGTAGTGGCAAAGAATTGGGAATTGAGGGGATGCCCTTTAAATGGGTAACTACTAAACAAATTCGTGTATGTGAATGTTATGGAATATCATTTTTCTATAAGAAACTGAATAGTTAGATTCTAGAGAAACATGGAAAGAATTGCTGGAACTGATGCTGAGTGAAGGGAACAGAATCTAGAGAACATTGTACACATTAGTGACATTATTGTGAATCGATCAATTATGATGGATGTGTTTCCTCTCAGAAGTTCAAAGATCTAGGACAACCTTGGGGGGCATGTTATGGGCAATGCCATCCACATCCAGAGGGGAAAAAACAGAATAACACAGAATCTGAATGAACACTATGTTCACTTTTTAAAAATTTCTCTTATGTCTTTCTTTCCTATCCCATGGTTTTCTTTCTTCTCTCTCTCTCTCTCTCTCTCTCTCTCTCTCTCTCTCTCTCTCTCTGTCTCTCTGTCTGTCTCTCTGTCTCTCTCTCTCTCTCTGTCTCTCTCTCTGTCTCTCTCTGTCTCTCTCTCTCTCTCTCTCTCTCTCTCTCTCTTTAGTTTTTACAAGGCAATGGGGTTAAGGGGCTTGCCCAAGGCCACACAGCTAGGTAATTATTAAATGTCTGAGGCCAGATTTGAACTCAGATACTCCTGACTCCAGGGCTAGTGCTCTATCAACTGGGTCACCTAGCCACCCCTCTTTCTTTTCTCTTAATCCAAATTTCTCATACAAAAAATGACTAATATGTAAACATGTTAAAAACAAATATACTTATAGAGAGTATACTAGACAGTTCACCACTGAGCAGAGGATGATGGGAAAGGAGGGTGGAAGGAAATTGCATAACATAATCACACAAGTGGATGAATGTTGAAAAAATTTCATAGCATGTAATTGAAAAATAAAATAAAAATATTAATCAGAAAAAAGCTAATTGGTTGATTGACATGTCAGACCTCAATTCAATTTTTGATCACTTTTTCCCCCAACTACTTCTGTCTTAAATATAAATTGGTAGTGTTAATTTTTTGGGTTTCTGTAATCTCTGGGCAACAGTCTTAATGTTAAACTTGTAATAGCAGTTATTTAAATTGAACTATGGAAAATTTAAAAAAAAGAAATCCACTTTTGATTGATGGTATTTTAAAATATGTGAAATAAAATTTGATATTCAGTACTATTTAAACTGTTTCTGAAAATGCCAGTTTTCACTCAGTAGGCTGGTGGCTTTTTTAGTCTTGTTATGACAGATGAAGTATGAGAAACACTGTCAGTATAATCCTGAAATTTTTAGTGTGAACAATTTTCTTCATTTTTTTCCATCCAGTTGCTCATGGGTATTGCAAATGCAATAAACAGTCTCCTAATAAGCATTTTTATGGAAATAATGTGGTAGGGGTTCTTCAGTTGTATCATTATTGTCAGTAAAATTAACTACATTCAATAATTTTAACAAATTTGCATTTAGTTAGACCATTTTATGGAATTACTATTGGAACAAATGACATTTTTTCTAAATAATTAGTGTTTTATTCAATTAAAATTGACAAATATTTATTAATTTCCTACTATGTGTGCAGTGTGGATAGATAGAATATTGGGCCTGAAGTAAAAGACTCATCTTCATGAATTTAAATCTGGCCTTATGCACTTATGAGCTGTGTGACCATGACAAATGAGCTGTAGAAGGAAATGGTAAGTATCCCAGTATCTTTTCCAAACAGCAACACAACAACAAGCAAAAAACAAAGGTCAATGAAAAGTCAGATACAACTGAAAAACAACTCAACAAGAACAGCAATGTGAAAACATAGTGATCTTTTCATAAAATCACAGTAACGATAACAAGCATTTAAAATCAGTATTTTCAAATATCCTAGAAATTCAGCATTTGTTTTTAATTTTCAAATAAACATTTTCTTCTTTAGTTAAACTCCTTTAGTTTAACTAATTCTAATATGACCTTGTCACACTACCATCCCCTCAGCTTTTTGATGGTCTTGCTTTGTATCTTCTTTGTATCTTCTTTTCATCATTCTAGCTTATCAAAATCTTTCTCGGTCCAGTTTATATCATATAAAATACCAAATCTCACTTTCAGTCAGTGAATTGAAGTACTTATGAAGAATCTACTATGCTCTAGCACTTTGTAAAGGATTGGAGACACAGAGGCAAAAAAAGACCCTCATCTCAAAGAACTCACAGTTCACAGTCTAAGGAAGGAGATGGGGAGACAACATTCTGTTAGCTGTGAACAGAATACGCATATACACATATGTACATTTATACATACATATATATATATAATATAAATAATTATAGATTCAGTTATAAATTGGAGATGAAGATATTTATTCTTCATTCTTGAAGAATACTATGACATCAGGGAGGTGATGCCATGGCAAGCAGGTGAATTAGATCTAGTGAGGGGGTGTTGTGACTTAGCACAGCCTCTCTTTCACCTCCAGAGGCCAGATATGAATCTGGATGACTAGAGGTGGCCCTGCCTGGATGGGAGGCAATTAGGATTAAGTGACCTGCCCAAGGTCACATAGTTAGTACATGTCAAATGTCTAATGCTGGATTTGAACTCCAATCCTCCTACACTCCAAGGTCAGTGCTGTGTCACCTAGCTGTCTTTAGTAAATTAGGGATAATCTCAAAGGGAATGTAGTAAAATGAAAGAGGACTGGGACAGGCTTATTGATGAAGATATAACTGATATTTGAGAGAAGAAATCAAGCAGAAATGAGAATAGAGAATATTCAGGTATGGAGGAGAGTCAATGGAAATGCTCAGTTAGAAGATAAAGTGTTCTTTGCCAGTAACAGCAAGGAGGTCAGAATTGATGGAACACAGAATACATGGTGCACTATAAAAGATAAAACATCTGAAAAATTAAGTCAGTTGAGGGTTTTGTATTTGATCATGAGGCAAAAGGGAGACACTGGGATTGATTCAATAGGGGTGACATAGTCAGACTGGTACTTTAGGAAAAATGAAGCTGACATCTGAATGGAAGATGGAACAGAGTGGGTAGAGTCTTAAGGCAGGGTGAAAAAGACCACTGCAGTGTTCAGACATGAGGTGATGAGACTCTGCCTATACTAGAATGGTGGTAGTATCTGAGAAGAGAAAGAAGTGCATGTGCAAGAGATTTTAAAGAGGTAAAATATTGGATATGAGAGAGTGAAGTTAAGAAGTCAAAGATGCCAATTAGGTAACAAGCTATGGAAACTGGGAAGATGGTGATGTTGAGAAGAGTGGGGAGGGGATAGGAAATATTAAGTTCATGTTCAATTTAAAATATTGTCAAGACATCCAGTTAAATATGTTCAATAGGAAGCTGGAGATTTGAGACTGGAGGTCAAGAAAGAGTTTAGTGCTGGATATTTTAGAAGTCAAGGCTCTGTTATTTGAAAATTTGATAGACAAAGCATCTATGTCTTCAGTCAACTAAGCCATTATTAAATATTAATGAGTACTACAACCAGGAAAGAGACCTCAGACATTGCATTAGATACTATTCCTTAAGTTTATAAAACTACATTAATAACTACTCTTTGGGTCTGGTTATCTAGCTAGTTTTAAATTCATATAACTGTAGTATCACCTATACCTTGAGTTTCTTAACCTTTTTTGTCGACTTGCGGCCAAGATGGCAGAGACACAGTTCTAAAGTCTCCTGATCTCTTCCCCATCTATCACATGAAACAAACCTCTTAAAAGAAAGCCGAACCAGGAAACCCAGAAAGAAAAGCCAGGAGAGGAAGATCTACCTCAGGATTTGTCTCCTGCAGCAGCCTTGGCTGAGTACCGGCAGGTGAGTCTGGGCTCCGAGGGAGACACAGCCTGGGATCAGCCAGATTAACAGCTGAATTGAAACCTGGAGTCTGAGGGCCCGAGAGCCGGACCTGCTGGATCAGCAGTGGGGCTGGAGGAAAGGGGCTTGGGTCCATGGGGAAGCAGAGGCGCTGGTGTTGGTGCTGTCCCCCTGGAGTTCGGGGACCAGGCTGGGGGAAGTATTCTGGTGAAGGAGAATGGCAGACACCATCCCTAGGCTTCTCGGGTCTGAGAAACTCTGAGGGCACGTCTCCATTGCACAGAGGCCTCTCCTCAAACAAAGGCAAATTACTTCTGCCTCAGGCCCAGGTGTGTGAGCAGAAGAACCAACCCAGCTGAGGAATCACCTCAGGCCAGGGTAAAGGCCACCATTGATTGAAGGCAAAAGAATTCAATAGTTCCAATTCCTGCCTTCCAGCAAAGGGAGAAGGCCTTTCAACCAAGGTCACAGACACTCCAGAGAGGGCAACCAGAACCTCCTACTGGCCAGCCAGAAAAACTGCATTCAGTAAAACCTTCAGCGATCTCAAGCCCAGGTGAACCAGCCCCCCACCCCCAACTCAAGGTCTTAGCATAATGAAGAAGGATCAGCGGAAAGGTGGATCCATAGAAAAATTCCTGGAAGAGAAAGACCCCAACTCAGAGAGACCTGGAACCTCTGAGGAGAATACAATCTGGTCTCCAGCACAGAAAGACTTCCTTGAAGAAATAAGGAAGGAGCTTAAAAATTTGGGGGGGGAGACAATTAATACCTTAGAAAGTACAATTGGACAAACACAAAAGGAGAATAAATCTCTCAGATCATCAATTGGACAATTACAAAATGAGAATAATTCTCTCAGATCCTCAAATGAGCAAATGGAAAAAGAAATTAATTCCCTCAAAACCTCAATTGGTCAAATGGAAAGCTCTTTCAAAAGTAGAATTGACCAATTGGAAAAGAGTTGCAAAAGGTTAATGAAGAAAACTCCTCCCCCCAAAAAATAATGGAGTCTACAGAAACTAATGACTCCATGAGAAAGCAAGAATCAGTTAAACAAAATCAAAAAATAGAAAAAATAGAAGCAAATGTAAAATACCTCATCAACAAAACCACTGACCTCAAGAATAGATCGAGAAGGGGCAACCTAAAAATTATAGGACTTCCTGAAAACATTGAAGAGGAAAAAAAAAGCCTGGACTTAATATTACAGGATCTAGTGATGGAAAACTGCCCTGATATAATGGAATCAGAGGGCAAAGTAGTTATTGAAAGAGTACATCAATCCCCACCAGAAAAAAATCTTAAAATGAAAACACCAAGGAATGTTGTGGCCAAACGGCAGAACTATCAGATAAAAGAGAAAATCCTGCAAGCAGCCAGAGACAAACAATTTAAATATCAAGGAGCCACAGTAAGGATCACGCAGGACCTGGATGCATCAACTTTAAGGGATTGAAGGGCCTGGAATGAGATAATTTGAAGAGCATGGGAGCTTGGAATGCAGCCAAGAATCTACTTTCCTGCAAAGATGAGTCTTCTCTTCCAGGGAAAAAGATGGACATTTAACGAAATGGAAGAATTCCAAAATATTCTGATGAAAATACCAGAGCTAAACAGAAAATTTGGACATCAAACAGGAGGTTCAAGAGACACATGAAAAGGTAAAAAAAAAAGGGGGGGGGGTGGTAAAAGGAAAAAAATGCAATCCAGTAAGTTGAAACTGACTATATCCCAGCATGTTGGGGGTGGGGGGGAGAGACTCTCATAAATCCTGAGAAATGTAACTCTAACACAGAGAATATACCTAGCCAGAAATGATGGACATCCATGACCTATCCATGAGACTGCTATCTAATGGGATGTAACTGGCTTTAACCCCACTTGGGAGAAAGACTCTAATAACCCTCAGGAATTTTGATTCTATTCAGTAGAATATAGTGAACTAGAAGGGACAGACACTCAGAATTTTCTATGACCTAGATAAAATGATCTAAAAAAACTACACTACCTCCCAAAAAAGGGGGGGGACAAGAAAGAGATGGGAGGAGGGGGGGATTGAATGGGACAAATCTCATTACACTAAGAGGTACAAAAAAAACCTATGGTAATAGAGGGGAAGAAGGGAGCAGAGGAGAAACACCTGAATCTTCTTCTCATCAGATTTGGCTAAAAGTCAACCTACACATACTCAGTTAACTTATAAAACATCTAACCTTCCAAGTATTAAAAGGGGAAAAGGGGAAAAGGGGAGGGGGGATGGAGAAAGGGAAGGGGAGTGGGGGAAATAAAAAAAGGAAGGGAAGGGAAAAGGGAAAAAGGGAAAGGGAAAAGAAAGGGGAGGGTGTGATATAGGAGGGCAAACACACTGAAGGGGGTGGTATTCAAAATCAAAATACTGGGGAATATGGATAAAAGGGGGGGAAAGGGGGGAAAATACAAACAGAGGGAAGATAGCACAGAGGGCAATAAAGAATTAGTAATCATAACCTTGAATGTGAATGGGATGAACTCTCCCTTAAAACATAAGCAAATAGAGTGGATTAAAAACTGGAATCCTACAATATGCTGCTTGCAAGAAACTCATTTGAAGCAGAGAGATACATATAGAGTAAAGGTAAATGTTTGGAGCAAAATATATTTTGCCTCAGCTGAAGTAAAAAAAAAACAGAGGTAGCAATCCTTATCTCAGACAAAGCAGCAGCAAAAATAGATAACGTTAAAAGAGATAAGGAAGGAAACTTTATCCTCCTAAAAGGTACCATAGACAATAAAGTCATTTCAATATTGAATATATATGCACCCAGTGGGACAGCACCCAAATTCTTAGAGGAGAAGCTGAAAGAATTACAGGAAGACATAGACAGCAAAAGTCTACTAGTGGGAGACCTCAACCTCCCGCTATCAGATCTAGATAAATCAAATCATAAAACAAACAAGAAAGAAGTTAAGCACGTAAATAGATTGTTAGAAAAATTAGATATGGTAGGCTTATGAAGGAAACTGAATGGGGATAGAAAGGAATATACCTTTTTATCTGCAGTACATGGAACTTATACAAAAACTGACCATGTACTAGGACATAAAAACCTAATGATCAACTGCAGAAAGGCAGAAATAGTGAATACATCTTTCTCAGATCACAATGCAATAAAAGTCATATGCAATACTGGGCCAAGGAGATACAGACCCAGAACAAATTGGAAACTGAATAACCTCATTTTAAAACATGAGTGGACCAAAAACCAAATTATAGAAAGAATTAACCATTTTTTCCTAGATAATGAAACAAGATACCAAAACCTATGGGATTCATTCAAAGCGACTCTCCGGGGATATATCATAGTTCTAAATGCTTACATGAATAAATTGGAGAAAGAGGAAATCAATGAACTAAACATGCAACTAAAAAAATTAGAGAAAGAACAAATCAAAAATCCCCAATTAAATGCTAAATTAGAAATGCTAAAAATTAAAGAAGAAATAAAATGAAAAGCAAAAACAAACTATTGAATTAATAAATAAAACCAAAAGTTGGTATTATGAAAAAACCAATAAAATTGATAAGCCTCTGGTCAATTTGATTAAAAAAAAGAAAGAAGAAAACCAAATAGCTAGTATCATAAATGAAAAAGGTGAACTCACCACCAATGAGGAGGAAATTAAAGTAATAATTCAAAATTATTTTGCCCAACTCTATGCCAATAAATTTGATAATCTAAGTGAAATGGATGAATATTTACAAAAATATAAATTGCCCAGGTTAAATGAAGAAGAGATTAAATACCTAAACAACCCTATCTCAGAAAAAGAAATTCAAAAAGCCATTATTGAACTCCCTAAAAAAAATCTCCAGGGCCAGATGGATTCACAAGTGAATTCTACCAAACATTTAAGGAACAATTGGTTCCAATCTTATATAAATTCTTTGGAAAAATAGGGAAAGATGGAACTCTGCTGAACTCTTTCCTATGAGACCAACATGGTACTGTTACCTAAACCAGGAAGAGTTAAAACAGAGAAAGAAAATTATAGACCTATTTCCCTGATGAATATAGATGCAAAAATCCTAAATCAAATCTTAGCAAAATGACTACAACAAGTCATCACTAGGATAATACATTATGATCAAGTAGGATTTATTCCAGGAATGCAGGGATGGTTCAATATTAGGAAAACTGTTAGTATACTCAATTATATCAATAACACACCTATCAGAAATCATATGATCATATCAGTAGATGCTGAAAAAGCTTTTGACAAAATACAGCATCCATTCCTATTAAAACACTAGAGAGTGTAGGAATAAATGGACTGTTCCATAAAATAATTAGCAGTATCTATCTGAAACCATCAACAAGCATTATATTCAATGGGGAGAGGCTAGAGGCATTCCCAATAAGATCAGGGGTCAAACAAGGGTGTCCATTATCACCACTACTATTCAATATTGTATTAGAAATGTTAGCATCAGCAATTAGAGAAGAAAAAGAAACTGAAGGAATTAGAATTGGGAAGGAAGAGACAAAACTCTCACTCTTCCCAGATGACATGATGTTCTACCTAGAGAATCCCAAGAAATCATCTAAAAAACTACTGGAAACAATTAGCAATTTTAGCAAAGTTGCAGGTTATAAAATAAACCCTCATAAATCCTCAACTTTTCTATATATGTCTAGCAAGAAACAGCAGGAAGAGCTAGAAAGAGAAATCCCATTCAAAGTAACCTCAGACAGTGTAAAATATTTGCGAGTCTATTTGCCAAGACAGACTCACAATCTTTTTGAAAACAATTATAAAACACTTCTCACACAAATTAAATCAGATTTAAATAACTGGACAAATATCAACTGCTCATGGATAAATAGAGCTAATATAATAAAAATGACAATTCTACCAAAACTAAACTATCTGTTTAGTGCCCTACCAATCAAAATTCCAAAAAATTACTTTAATGAGTTAGAAAAAATTGTAAGTAAATTTATATGGAGAAAAAAAGTCAAGAATTGCCAGGAGCTTAATGAAAAAAAATGCAAACGAAGGTGGCTTAGCACTAGGAGATCTAAAATTATATTATACAGTCATCAAAACTGTTTGGTATTGGCTAAGAAATAGAGTGGTGGACCAGTGGAATAGACTAGGTGTAAAAGCAGGAGAGGATTATAGTAATCTGCTGTTTGATAAATCCAAAGAGTCCAGCCATTGGGATAAAAAATCCCTCTTTGATAAAAACTGCTGGGATAATTGGAAGTTAGTATGGAAGAAACTTAGATTAGACCAACACCTCACACCTTTTACCAAGATAGGATCCAAATGCTTACAGGACAAAGACATAAAAAACAATATTATAAGCAAATTAGAAGATAAAGGACTAGTCTACCTGTCAGATCTATGGAAAGGGGAACAGTTTATGACTAGGGAAGAGTTGGAGAACATCGCTAAAAACCAATTAGCTGATTTCGATTACATTAAATTAAAAAGCTTTTGCACAGATAAAAACCAATGTAATCAAGATCAAAAGAAAAGTAGTAAATTGGGAAACAATCTTTACAACTAATGATTCTGACAAAGGACTCATTTTTAAAATATAGAGAGAACTGAGTCATATTTTTAAAACAAAAAGCCATTCCCCAATTGACAAATGGTCAAAGGATATGCAAAGGCAATTTACAGATGAGGAGATCAAAGTAATCCATAGCCATATGAAAAAATGCTCTAGATCATTAATTATTAGAGAAATGCAAATTAAAGCTTCTCTGAGGTACCACCTCACACCTCTCAGATTGGCCAGTATGACCAGGAAGGGTAATGATCATTGTTGGAAGGGATGTGGGAAATCTGGGACACTATTACACTGTTGGTGGAGCTGTGAACTCATCCAACCCTTCTGGAGAGCTATTTGGAACTATGCCCAAAGGGCAATAAAAATGTGCATACCCTTTGACCCAGCAATACCACTACTGGGTCTATACCCTGAAGAGATGAGGAAAAAGGGTAAAAACATTAATTGTACAAAAATATTTATAGCAGCCCTGTTTGTGGTGGCAAAGAATTGAAAATCCAGTAAATGTCCTTCAATTGGTGAATGGCTTAGCACTGTGGTATATGTATGCCATGGAACACTACTGTTCTATTAGAAACCAGGAGGGATGGGATTTCAGGAAAACCTGGAGGGATTTGCATGAACTGATGCTGAGTGAGATGAGCAGAACCAGAAAAACACTGTACACCTTAACAGCAACATGGGAGTGATGTTCAACTTTGAAGCACTCGCTCATTCCATCAGTGCAACAATTGGGAACAATTTTGGGCTGTCTGCAAAGGAGAGTACCATCTGTATCCAGAGAAGGAGCTGTGGAGTTTGAGCAAAGTACAAGGACTATTCCCTTTAATTTGGAAAAAAAAACAGATATCTTATTGTCTGATCTTGTTACCTCTGAGAATTCTGTTCTCTTTAAGGATATGATTTCTCTCTCATCACACCCAAATTGGATCAAGGTAAAACATGGAAACAAAGTAAAGACTGATGGAGTGCCATCTGTAGGGTGGGGGTGGGGGAGGGAAGCAAGATTGGGGGAAAATTGTAAAACTCAAATAATATCTTTAATTAAAAAAAACCTTTTTTGTCTATATTTTGTAAGCCTTTGACATCACAATGAATCTTTTGCCCACATTTGTGGAATTTTCCACATTTGCGAGATTTGTTGCCTTCATCCATGATAGAAGGAAAAGTTAAATTTCAGCAAGAAATTGATGAAAATAGGGATATGGTTTTTCCCACAAATAAGTTCATGGATGCCCTGAAATCTATTCATGGATCTAGGTTAAGAACTTCATGTATATTATGTCTTCATCACCTAAAATATTTGCACTGAACAACTTTGGGAAATGCTTTGATAAACTACAAGTATATGAAGATTATGGAATTCCTTTATTCATTCATCTAATGATAATATAATTTAATGATGCTGTCAAAAAATAAGACATTTCCCTGGTATGGCTTTTTCTTTTTGAAGCCAAGCACATCCTTAGTGATCACTTCTTCCCATCTGAAATGACTGTAAGTCATTTATCAAAAATATAATGTATAATTTTACCATAAAAAAGTTGAACTCATTGCTTTCCAGTTATTTCAGATTCCCACATCTATTTTTGACAATGGGACAATATTTTCACATCTTTAGCTTTTCTCAAATCTCCCATCTTTCATAATTCTTCAAAGATCTATCAACAGCTCAGCAAACATCTCTACATGTTCTTTGCCTTTCTTAGGACATAGCTCATCCAGAGATAATAGCTTGAATTTATTGAGTTCAACTAGACACATTCTTTTATTATTCAGTTCCTGTTTAGATGAACATTATAGTTGAATAGGTGAGATGGCCATGAGTCATGTAATAACACATATTCTGAAGAATTCAAAATAAGCATCATTCAGCTAGGTGGTGCAGTGGATAAAATGCTTGGCCTGTTATCAGGAAGATTAGAGTTCAAATTGAGCACATCACTCCAGTATCTTTGCCAAGAAAAACCAAACAACTGGAGTCATGAAGAGACAGAAACTACTGAAAAATTACTGAACAGTAAGAAATCACTCAGAAGAATAAAAGAGAAAAAAGATAGATGTAAGTAAGCTATACTAACTAACAACTACCAATAGGAATAAGAGTAAAGTACAATATGAAAGAAAAGCATGGCTGAAAATAATTTTATCAAACAAGAAAAGCATCAAAGAATTAGAGAATCTCTATGTTCCAAGAAAACTCAGAGACAATAAGACTAATCTCGACTTAAATAATAATCTTCTCTACAATATACCCAGCAACAGATTATTCAGTCTTTGATAAAGACTTTCAATGAAGGGCAAACAGCTACCTCCTAAAGACAGTCAGTCAATAAACATTAATTAAATGTTTACCATGCACCAGGAACTATACCAACTACTGGAAATACAAAGAAAGGGGAAAAAGACAGTCCTCTCTCAAGGAGTTCATGATCTAATGCAAATAACTATGCACAAAGTATATTTGGAATAAATTGAGATAATCTTCAGAGGGTAAAGAGGAGATATGGTTGAAGTATTACAAAAAAATTTTAAGTGCATTTTTCTTTCATTTGTAGATTAGGGAAGGCTTCATAGATGAGGTGACAGCTGAGTTGGGAGAGAAAGTTTTCAGCAGATAGAGATAAAAAAAAATAAAGAAAATAAAGAAATAAACTACAGGCACAAGCTTTGACCTATAGGAGATCACAGACATAAAAGAATACAGATAGAGATTGAAGAACAGCAGCTATTAATCCAATTTGATTGGAATTTCATAGTACAATGAAAGGAAATAATGTCCATAGATTTAGACCCTGAGGGAAACTAAAAAAAATGGATAGATGAATGAATGAATGAGTGAGTGAATAATTTAAAAAGACTAAATACGTTAAAAAGTACTTCCTATATACAAGTCATAGTATTAAGTACTATTAATATTGGGAATACAAATAGTACTGAGAATACAAATAGTAAAAAGCAAGACAGACCCTACTGGCTTCTTTCAAATATCAACTTAAATCTTACTTTTGCAAGAAGCATTTCCCCGACCAACTTTGAAATTATTTCCACTTTATCTTGTACCTGTCTGGTTTGTACATAGTGTTTGTATGTTATCTCCCCCTGCAGAACATGAGCTCCTTGAAATCAAGACCTGTTTTGTCTTTCTTTGAACTCCCAATGCTGACAACTGGCCTCCTATACAGAAGGTCATATATTCTATTTAGAGAAAACAACACATTCAAGAGGATAAAACTACAGGATAGATGAGAAGGCTCCAAAGTTGATCCAGGGTCAAATAGTAGTGTCTGGGATTTTGCAGGACTTAATAGTTGAAAAGATAATAAAGACTAGAGACCCTTAGGACACAGTGATTGGGTCGATGGTAGAGCTTAATAGTCCTCCATTTTTCTGGAAGATTGGTAGTTGATCCACATTGTAGGAACGGCCATGTCAAATACAATTACTCCAAATGTGGTCAAAGTGATCCAGGGGTTTGGGAATTATTGGAGAAAGTTTGGACCTTCTGGTAGGTTTTCTCACCTGGGAGTGGTATGGGGGAGGGTGGAGGTACAAAAAGTAAAAAGGGAAAGGTAATTCTTTCTGATAATTCTTCCTGCTTAGGATGAAATTTTGATGTCCCAGATGTCAGAAGGAGGAAAGAAAGTACTTCTGGTAGTAACTCCATTTTACAAATGAAGAAACTGAGGATCAGAAAGGTATGGATTTTGCCCAAGTTTTCTTAGGTTTAGTATTTGAGTTCAAATATTTTCATTCCATATCCAGCTTTCTTATTATTATTTTGCATTGCCTTGAAAGGCAGATTAAAACTAGATTTTGGAAGATATTAAATAAACGTAAATAATTGATGTTTTTGCAAGAAACAATCAAGATTTATCATTTCTTTAAAGGGTAAGGGGACTTGCAGAATAAAGAGAGCTAAGAGGATCTGGGAACAATGATAGCCATCTGATGTGGGGAAGGGAAGAAAAAAATTATATAATAACTTCATTATATATTTAAAAGTAGTAGCAATTTGTACCTCATAGATTTGCAGTTTCATGTAGAATTATCTTTTTATTATACTATGTATGAAAATACTTGGTTTTTCCCCATAAATTAAAGATAAAATAAACAAAATTTTAAAAGAACTAAAAAAAAGGCCTGGGTTGCAAATTTCTCTTCTGATGTACTGATTAGGTGACTCTGAACAAGTCATTTCAGTTCTGAAATGACACTCTATCAAATAACACTTCTGAAAATAACACTCTATAAACTGAAGAGCAGAGGAAGGAATTCCCTACAAGATTCAAAAGATGAAATGTTAATGGATACCTCTCTGTGCTTGGGAAACATATTTTTGGCAAGCAAATGAAGTATACAGTTCTGGGCACAATTTAAAAAGAATATTGGTCATTTGGAGAGCATCTGGAAGAGGGTAATCAGGATGAGGAAGGGACTTCAGTCTGTGTTATCTAAAGAGGAGATTAAAGACTTCTAACAAGCAGAAGAAATAACTTGGTGAGGGAATGAAAACTGTATTAAACTATTTGATGAAATGATATATGGGAGCATTTGATTTATTCTGTTTGACCCTAGAGGGGAGAACCAGGAGCAATGAGTAGAAGGCACATATGTTCAACTTAATTTTGATGTTAGGAAAGCATTTTCTAACAATTAAAATTGTTCCAAAATGGGGTTGCCTCAAGAGGTGGTGAAGTCACCTTGAACATTGTCAAGGAGAAGCTGGATGATCACTCACTGAGTATAATTTTATGCTCATTCCTTTCATATAAGGATGATTTTTAAGGGTCACTGTGGTCTTTCTACCTCTAAATACTCGATTCTGAGTTAACCAAAGGGTGGTACTTAAAACAATAACATTTTAAGCTTGAGTAACTGGGAAGAACCTCTCAACAAAGGGATCTGTATGACTATAAACAAGTTTCTGGTCCTCTAACACTCTTTACTCATTTATAAAATGAGAAAAATATTACTTGCCTCATATATACATATACACATACATATATATATGCATATATGTATATATATATATATATATATATATATCACAGAGGTGTTGGCAGCTAGTGGATGCAGGGATGGAATGTTGGACTTGGAATCAGGAAGACTCAAATTAGAAACAGACTACAGACACTATGTGACCTTGAGAAAGACCCTTAGTCTCTTTCAATCTCCATTTCCTCATTTGTAAAATGGGGAAAAAAAGAGAACCAACCTTACATGATTACTGTGAAGATCAAATGAAATAAAATGCTTAACATACTTTTCAAAGCTTAAAACATTATATTGGGGCAGCTAGGTGGTGCAGTGGATAGAGCACCAGCCCTGGAGTCAGGAGGACCCAAGTTCAAATCCTACCTCAGACACTTAATAATTACCTAGCTGTGTGACCTTTGGGAAGTCACTTAATCCCATTGCCTTGCAACCCCCATTTATATATATATATATATATATATATATATGTTAATTATTATTATTGGTGTGAACAAAGAATATTTCTAAAATTTTTTTTATATAAATTAAGGTTGTTATTATGGCCATGGTTCACTCCAGAAATTCACAAAAACTATCAACAAAGGTCTGAAAGAAGTTCTCTAACTGATTGACATTGTCTCTTTGGCTCTGTGCCTTACTCTTAGTTATATTGTTGAATAGCAAGTACACTAGAGATAAAGTCATAAAAGCTGTCTGGATCCCTTTCCTCGTGCTGTACTCTTCAAAGACCACATTGTATTTACTTATATGAATGTTTCTGTTCTCATTCTTCTTCTATCTGTACTCTTCCATGCCTCAACTCTTCACCCTGATGCCTCAATTCATTCTTGAAATTCAGTTTGGAAATAATCCTGCACCCCCTTCATCCTCTCCACATGATTGGATGACTGCTCCATTTAAGAAGGTCATCATGTCTTCAGTCTTCTCCAGGTTGATCTCTGAACATCTCTGTTATAGCCTGCTGGCACCTCCTCCTCTATCAACTTGTTTTAAATGTGGTTGCTGCCCATTAAAATGTAATCTCTTTAAGGGCAGGGACTGGCTTTCTTTCTATTTGGTACAGTGCCTTGCATATATTAATTCTTTCTAAATGGTTACTAATGTTAATTTGCTGGATCTCCCAGTAGAATAAAATTTCCTTATATACCTAATATGGAACCTGATGCATGATATATGATTAATAAATATTTGCTGAAATGAGTGAATGAAGGATGGGGTCCAAATCCCTACTTTGGCAATTTCTTCCTGTGGGAATAACCTTGGATAAAATACTTAACTGACCTCAATTTCCTTATTTGTAATATTTACAATTTAGACTAGATCATCTCTAAGATCTCTCTACCTCTAACTATGAACACAGCTTTGAAAAATGCCTCTCATTGTCCTTAATTTTTATTCAGCAAGATAACTTGTTCTGGACTTTTTCAGCAATTTTTCCTATGATAATTTATATTCTACATGAGGGAGGAAAGAATACCATAGGGAAAGGAACACTGACTTTTCAGTTATTATAAAGTCTGTGATGTAACTGAGATATTCCTAAAAGCAAAAACAAGGTTCACTACTAAACAAAGGGACATAATGGTCTAATTAGCAAATCTCATATATAGAATGCAGGATAAGAATTAAGGTCTAGAAGAACCTTAGAGGTTATAAATAATGAATCTAGAGCTGGGGGAGATCTTAGAAGTTATCTAGCACAATTATTTCTCTTAACAGTTATAGACATAGAGGTAGAGAATGACTAAATGATTTGCTTAAGGTCACAGTAAATGGAAATACCTATATTTCAATCCTATTAAGAAATAGTATTTTTCCCCTCTGAAGTACACAAATCTAGTCTAATCTCATTTTACAAATGAAAAAACTGAGTCTTAGAAAGTGTATTAACTTGCTTTAAGTCACAGAAGGAATAAGTGGTGGAAAAAGCAGGATTAAAATGAAGACAGGAAAAAATGTAGCCTCGTGGAAAAAGTTGGATTTGGAGACAATGAAATTGGTACTGCCTTACCTGTGTAAATCTGATTAGACATCTAAGGTACATTCCCATTTCAATCATTCATAATGTAGGCAACTAGTTGGTAAGTGGATTGAGTATGGGACTTGGAGTCAGAGAGACCTTCAGAGGCTTACTAGTCAACTGAGTTCAGGCAAGATATTACTGTTTCAGATTCAGTTTCATTACCTATAAAAGAGGGATAATAACACCACCTAATGCCTAGGATTGTGTCTCTGATCAAATCACATAACCTCTCTCAGAGTCAATTTCCTCATCTGTAAAATAATGCTAATATAGTTCATTATAATTTATTCTTCATAGATGTGAGAAAAAATATGATATAATATTTGTACTTTGAAAGTCTTACTCTATTAAGGCTAGCTTTTCATTATTAATTTTCTGATATATGATTTATAAGTCCTCTGATTCCAAATCCAGCACTTTCTACTAGGACCATTTCAAACAACAGGCATTCATTAAGCATCCACTATGTACAAAATACAATACTTAGCATTAAGTTTATAAAGATAAAGATTAAAGAATTCCTAAATTCAAGGAACATATATTCTGCTAAAAGGATAATGCGAGGCCATCAGAAACTTCTTCCAGGGCTATGAGTTCACTAATAGGTAATTTTTACACTTTTAATGATGGGGAAGAGGAAGCAAGAGAGACCTGCCATTCTGGAAAGTTCAAGTAGTTATGAGATACCATGGGAATTTCCTAGGAATTGCCTTTACTGAGGAATTGTTACTCCAGATGCAGGATTCCTAACTGTCACTTTTTCTCCCAGTAGTACTACCCAAACCCTTGGAATTACAGGAACAGGTGAAACAAGAGTAATTTCCATTTCATCCCACTAGCTCTGAGTGAGGAAGGCTTTCTTGGATGGGCAGAGAGTTAGAGGAGATGGAGAAAGGTGCTACTCATAAAAGACCTACTTTACCCTATAATAATTGAACCCTAATTAAGTGCAATTATTTTCCAACACTCTATAATAGTTAAGAGAGGAAAGGAGACAGAGTGGAAAAGAGGGTGGAAGAAGAAGAAGAGGAAGAGGAAGAGGAAGAAGGAGAAGGAGAGAGATAGAGATAGAGAGAGATGAAGAGTAAGGTAGGAAGGGAGGGGAAGAGGGGTGGGGAAGAGAAAGTAAGAAAGAGAAAAACAGGAGATAGGGATGAAAGAGAGAGAGGAGGGAGAAACAGGAAGAAGGGGAGAGTGAAAGAAACAGAGAGATCTTTATAATTTGATTCTTATAACCACGCTTTGAGGTAAGTGCATTTATTATTGTCATTTAAGAGATGAAGAAATTGAAGCTGAGAAATGATGAGTGGTTTGCTCTGTGTCACAGATGTAGTGTTTGAAGAATTCAAAACCCCATCTTCTGAAAACCAGTCCTGTGCTCTATGCACTATACAATACTGCCTCAATAATATCTCCTATATTCATTGCACTGTTAGATGTTGAAGATGCAAAAATGAAAAATGCTCCAGTTCCT
The DNA here is from genome assembly GCF_037893015.1 of Macrotis lagotis. Classification (NCBI taxonomy): domain Eukaryota; kingdom Metazoa; phylum Chordata; class Mammalia; order Peramelemorphia; family Peramelidae; genus Macrotis; species Macrotis lagotis. The sequence goes on from NC_133662.1 coordinate 199,401,142, forward strand.
ATAATCATATCACTTTTACTTACTAGAGGGCATAACATGAAGGAAAGAACACAAGCTAAAATGGGCTAAGTCTAAGAGTTCAAACAAGAGTGAAAAAGAAATTGGAGTCTTTCTCTTATTAAATACCATCTAAAGAACACTGAAACCAGTTGGATGATGGTTGCCAAAAGTCACCATGTGTGAATTCCTTGGAGCAGAAGGTATGGTTCTCAACAAGATCTTGCATTCTGATGAGGATTCTGAGACCCCAAGTTAAACTGATGTTTGAATAAAGTAATTTTATCCATAGCAGACCTCATATGTGAAGAATCCCTCCTTGCAAAGAAGAATTCCACTTGTTCCCCAGGCAGTACAATAAAAAGAATGACAGAATCTGATGATTGGGAGAGACCACAGAGATCCTCTAGGTTGGCCCAAAGAACAATGTTTTGAATTGACCCTGATTCCTAGGAAGCTCTGTTTATATCAGCTAAATATTGATAAAACTCTCTATAGTTCTTCATTTTGCCTTCTGGGGCACAGAAAAACACATATAATTAGGAATTCTTTCATCTCTGTCCTTATAAATTCAATGCTAAGTCTTGTGTCTTGTACATAATGGATGTTTAATGACTGCCTGTTGATTGAAATGGCTCTAGTAGAAAGAATGCTGGATTTGAAATCAGAGGACTTATAAAGTGGAAGCACTTCATATGCTTGCTTGCAGTCATAATACCCTTAAGTCTTTATATTTAAACATCCCCAGTTCCAGCAACTGATCTACATCTAGATCTAGAACCTTCTTAAGGCCCTTCACCATACTGGTCATTTTTCCCTGGATATGCTTTTTTTTTTTTTGCAAGGCAAATGGGATTAAGTGGCTTGCCTAAGGCCACACAGCTAGGTAATTATTAAATGTCTGAGACCGGATTTGAACCCAGGTACTCCTGACTCCAGGGCCGGTGCTTTATCCACTGTGCCACCTAGCTGCCCCTTAACTCCAATATTCTTAATAAAATATGGCACCCAGCACTGAACCTAATATCAAGGAAGAGTATGATGTGAACAGAGAACACTGTGACTAACCATGGATGATAAAGGCAATTTCATCAATAAGAATTAAACAGAACCTGTGAAAGAGAAAACAAAGTTTAGAGCAGTGGTGTCAAATTCAGAAACTGAGGTCCCCTAATCCATACATATGGTTCCCCTGCCAGTCATTATTTACTTAGAAAACTATATATTAACATTATCTGTGTTTTACTATTTTAAAAATTGGTTTGGTTAAATATATTCCAATTATATTTTAATCTACTTTTGACTATGTCAGGAGTATTTTGAGTCATAGTATAGAAGTACAGACCAAGTTCACATCCTTCCTCAGGCATGTATTATCTATATGACCATTCACAAGTAACTTAATCTATCTGATTCTCAATTTCTTCATCTGTAAAATCTGAATAATACTAATAATACTCAAAGTAACTACAACACTGTGCTCCCAAAGTCCTAGCTATTCAAATTTAAACCTGCACCTTGGGAACATTCTATATCTATGTTATCATCATCATCATCATCATCATCATCATCATCATTGTCATCATCCTCAATATAGACCCACAGATATACATGCACATATATATGCACATATACATATATGCATGTGTGTATCTATGAAGTGTTTTATATTTTTCAAAAAATGTCTAAAGAGAATAGGAACTGAATCTATGATTTCATTTTTATAGGGAACTCCCAAAGGAAGAAAATTTCTCTAACAATCAAGGTCAGTTTGTCCTCTGTGATGTGGAGTATAACTATCTATAATTAATGATGGCTTTTTGATGTGCCTTTTGCTTTTAATGAGTAGATCAAGTTAAATAGTCAATGACTACTTTTACAGTATTTATAATGCAAGTCATCTAAGTAACAAAATCTAAATTCCAAAGCAATGTATGACTGATAGTGAATTTTTGATGACTTTCTCTTCATATCTTAAAAAAAGAAATACTATTTAAAAATCTATCTAATATGAATGAATTTCTATTTAACTTTGTAATTTATATTTCTCAGAAGTGTGCAAAAAGTCTACTGCTGATAGTGAGGGTTAAGAAATCTTAGTATTCCAGAGTGAAAGCTAGAAGAATTTTTCCTAAAGATGTCTTATTACTACAGTCCAGGTGACAAAAGATAGAGAGATCAATGGAACAAAGGGTTATTCATTTTCTGTTGACCTGAAGTAATTAGAATCTCAGATCCAGAAGTTGCCCTCAAGATCATCCACTTGTAGGCATTCCATTTTACTGATTAGAAAACTGAGGTCTTAAAAAGTTAAATCTAATGTGTGTCCAAGAGTTAATGAGTAGGAGACTAGGCTTCAATCCTAGTTTTCTGATTCTAAGCTGAAGACTCTTTCTACTACACTACACTCTAAAAGAGAATGTTTTTATGTGAATTGATTTTGTCACCATTTTAAAACAATGACTGCTAAAACCTGAATTCATATGGATTAGAGTCATTGATTTTTACATTATTTAAAGAATAAAAAAGAAATAAAAAATTAGAATTCTTTCCTCCTTCTTCCCAAATCTATAGAAGGCATCTTTCTTCAATGAATACTGGGGGCATAGAAGAAGAGTAGCACAACTTAATCTAGAATCCTCCTTCACCTTCACAACTGAATCTTTTCCTTACAATTCCTTTCTTCTCTTCAGAATTAGTCACATTTCCCTTTCCCCACCTCCAACACACCACCACCATTCAAAGAGATGCAAATAAGATGAAAAAATTATATACACTGTCTCATCATGCTTCAATATCCATCTTTTTTACCTGTTTTTGAGAGAGTGCCCTATGCAAAGATGAGAACAAGCTAGAACTTTGATCTAAAATGATGCCAATTATTACATATAACCCCTAATCATGGATAAATTCCCGGGGCCTGGAAAGCACTTGAATTAACATACTGAATAGACATCGCCTGGCAAAGAGTTAGTCACTATCGATTATGCCTATATCCAAGCTAGTGACCTGGAAGCAACAAGGTTTTTTTTTTTAAATCCCCTGACAAATCCCTGAACTATTCATTCCCCTGGAAAATATGTGCCTGAAAAAAGAGAAGCTTTACAAAACAAGCATACAAAGATGACCAAAAGTCCTAAAGTAACAGAATGATTTTCCATCCTAAAGTCAAAAAACAGACTGAATTTAGAGTCTATGACACATTCTAGTAAATTGGCAATATGATAAAAAGCAAATGGCAATAAAAGTTTCTAGTGGAAGGTATATTAGACTATGAATCATTGTGCTAGAACTCAATGTGAAGTCATAATCAGGAGAGTACACTTGATAGAAAAAAAAAGAAAAAGTTATTTTCAAGGAATATTTCCCTCAAATTTTTTTTGATCAATACCTATCATAAAGAGATAATCTTTTCCCCAACTTAATCATGTCATTATGTTCTTTCACATTGTTTTATAGCCTAATAATTTGTGTATTTGTTTTATTCTTCCCTTTCCCTCCTTGAAGGCTAGTTCAAAGTCATCTTCATCATACTATTCCATTTACACCCCACAAAGTACCATAGTAGACACTCAACAATTATTTTATGAATCAGAAACTTCTATTTCAAAACATTTTTCTGTATTATGAGTTTATAAATTCATAGCATCTACAAGAAAATAAAAACATATAAACCTTGGAATCGTGTTTGTACATATTAATTGCAGAGAACAGAAGTTCTTATCATTTGATATTACAATGTGCACATTCAGAGATTCTCATGAAAGAACAAGAGGAAGGCCTCTACTGCCCTGGGAAGTGCCTTTGTAAAGGGCTTATGGGAAAGCATGGACAAGAATGACACAGGATGACAGGTGGGGAGGGGTTTCAATCAGCTTTGGTTCAAAGGGTTCAGTTTAAATAAAATTAGGATTCAGTTAAGTTCAGCACGTCCATATTCAACTCAAGTTTCCTCTTGCCATCTCCATTCATTTTCTAATCTTTTTGACATCTGATGAAATGCATAGGTCTAAAATGCCTGCATGATGTGTATGTTTTTTTACAAAGAAAATAACTAATAATAACTATTATTGGAGTTAACTAACTTTCTGTTCATGAATATATTTCTTGTAAATATAAAAAATAGCAGCAAATATCTATGCATATTTAGATTCATTATGTACACATCTGAATGTAGAAGATACAAGGGTCTAGAAATTAAAATTGCCCACTGGAATTCTAAATAAAATTGCTAAACTAAAAATGATTGAAGATGTTTGATAAAATAAATTGCATAAATAGAAATCGGATGCTCTCTTAATTTCAAAACTCTTTCTCCTTTCCTTCCCTCTTTGCACTGACTTTTCCCTCCAAACTAGGGATTTTCATATCAAGGTTAGTCACTTTTTTTCCCTTAAGGCACCGATGGTCGCTTAGTCCCATTGATACTTTTTTTTTTCCAATTCTCACCATCACTCCAGTTAAGCTGTTTAATATTGGGAAGGTTAGTGGAAGAGGTCTATCTAGGTGACCAGAATGACAGAAGCAAGAATGCTTCCCTTCTCCTCCGGCTCATCCCATCATCAGTCCCCTTCCCCCCCCCCCCCCCCCCCCAGCCACCACAAGAACCCAGAATCCTGGGAGTAGCAAGACATTGCCCAGGAGAGGGTCGAAATGAAAATTCCTAGTGAAGATTATGATTTTCCCTTTTCCAACTCTGTTCCCTCCCCCTCTTTCCTGACTATTTGCCACCCCCTACCCCTTCCCACAAGGAACAGCCATCAGCAGCCATTGTGGGGGTCTGAAGGAGGGAAGACTTTGCTCCCCCGATTCACAACGGGCCCCCCACAGTCCCCTCAAAGAGTGTTCTCTGGGGAAGGGGTTTCCAACAAGTTGAAGAAACTTAGAAGGAGATGCTCGCACACCTCGGGGTGTTGGGGGGATGGGGGGAGGCGAGAGTCAGAACCGAGGAGAAGGGGAGGCAAAGGAGGGCGAGCGCAGCGGGGTCCCCAGCCGTCCCCCGCCCCTTTGCTTACCACCAGGACGGGGACCCCCGCAGCCAGCGAGTAGAGCAGCACGGGGGGCACGGCGCTGCTGTCCTCCGGGCCCGGGTAGGGCTTGCGGTAGGCGTTGTCGTTGCAGAAGAATCCCTGTACGTTGACGGTGAACGTGTCCGTGTACTCGAAGTAATAAGCCAGCATCACCGTCCCTGCCATGATCACCATCTGGAAATAAAGCATGCTGCTGGTGAGAGCCGAGGGGAGCCGGGGCATGTACGCCTCCCCGGGCTGAGCCGGCGGACCCGCGAGCCCCCCTCCCCGGCGGCACCAGCGGTGGCAGCACGCGGGCTCCGGGATGGCATCCACCGGGGGCAGGAGCGGCAGCAGGAAGGGGATTGATGGAGGTGGAGAAGGAGGAGGAGGAGGAGGAGGAGACGATGATGGAGGAGGAGGAAGGGGGGAGGAGGAAGAAGAGGAGGAGGAGGAGGAGGGGGCTCGCCCGGGGCAGCGCCAATGCCCTGGCTTCCGAGGCTCCCCACTCCCCGTCTGGGGAGAGGAGGAGGAGGAGGGGGAGGGGGAGGGGGTGGCAGGGCAATCCTCGCCGAGCCCTCCCCGAGGGCTATGGGCTCAAGCTCAAGGGCGGGGAGTCCCGGGCCAGCGGCAGCTGCGCACCGGCACCGGACCATTCACCCTGGCGGCCCCGGGTCAAGCCCTCCTGACCACCCGGAGGACGTGGCTGCAGCCGAAGAGGGCAGCCCTCGCGTGGAGGAGGGGGCCACGGGCGTGGGGGTGGGGGAGAAGGACGGAGATGAGATGAAGGCTGGGGGGCGGGAGCGTTGGGGGAGGCACGAGGGCTTGGGAATCCCCCCCCTCCGGTGAAGGCAACTAAAGGCAATCCAAAATTCACTGTTAAAATGGTTGTCTCTGCACTGTCTGGGCGCCCCAGCCTCGCAGGGGCAAGCGGTGCCCGAATCTAGGGGAGTTCCCAGGCAGCTGCGAGGGCGGGAGGAGCCATCTCTCATCGGCTCTCAGGCTGGAGCTTCCCAGACCCCACGAGGTCGTGGGCAAGAGCAGAGGGCAGGAGAGCTTCCGAGGGGGGCCCTAGGAAGCTTGCAGGAGCACTCTCTTCTGCCTACTGCGTCCTAGCAGGCTTGCATTCTTTAAAATCATCCTTCGGAGCCCCCGGCAGCAGCCGCAGGGCTGTTTTGCTTCCTTCCTTCTTGGTCTTCCTCCTCCTTGTTCCTCAAGCGCTTGAGATATTTGGCATTGCAGATTTCTGGGACCCTGAGATGATGCCAGCCCCCAAGGAAGGGAAAAACATTGAGAGGTTTAGCATGCTCGCTCTAAAGCAATCTGGCTTCCCGGAGTTTGAGAGAGAGAGAGAGCTGCGAGGGGATGCCCAGGTCTTAAAATGGGAAAGAAGAGGAAAATCATCAAGGCTCCATAGCTTTCCCTATTTATAAAGCTATGCATGTCTATTGGAAATGTTGTATTCACACGTGAAGCAATTAAAAACTACCTCTCTTCTTCCCCAGTACCAGCTTAATGGATCCAGACTGTTCAGCATAAAACAATGACCTGAAGTGGGGATGAAGCTTCTCGGAGATCCTTCCCAGAAGTGGCTCCATCTCACCCATGGGACACTTCAGTGGGAACTAAGGGTGGGCACCCAGACTTAATCTGAGGTCTCAGTTGTTTTTACTGAAACACACTTCCTTCTTGAGTCTCGGAAATGTTCATTCAACTCAAACATTCTAAAAGCACTGAATTTTCTTATAAGGTAATAAGGGTATTATTAAGCAAAAACAGCAACTTTTTTTTTTTTTTGCAAATGTCGGGAGGGGTTCCCCTCACTCCAGTTCGTTTTAGGCAGAGCTGCCTAAACAAATTTCCTGAAGTTTAGATCTCGCTATGACATGCCCCTTAATCACTAAACTCTGGGATCCCTATTGCTATTAGGAGTATCATTTCCTTCATTCTTCACAATCCAGTCCCTTCCTACCAATATATTCTACTTAAATATTCCTCCCTCCTATACACATCCCCAGATCTACACAAGATAAGTCATTTTCCATTGTTATTGCCTCTGCCTCACTGCCCTCATGCCACTTAATCCTGATGGTCTCCTATCCAGTCCTCTCCAGTTGTCCTGATCCATAACTGGTCACAGGACCCAGATGGTTCTGGAGGAGAAACTGAGGCTGGTGACTTAGCACAGGTCCCTATCACTCAAGTCCAATTCATGTCCTTGTCATGGATGTAATGATTCTGATGTCAAGGTGGTCTTTGAGAAGGAAGGATCACCATTACTCTCCCTCTTCGATTCTATCTCCTGGCAACCCTTAGCTTCCTTCAAGACTCAGTACCAGCACCAATTTCCAAAGGTATCCTTTCTATGCTAGTGCCTTCTTAATTCAAGGTCATCTAGTGTCTACTTTGAAAGTGTTTCATATATACCTCCATATTTACCTACGGAGGAGGGAGCAGCTAAGTAATAGATAGCTTCCTGAATCTGAATCCAAATCCAACCTCAGGTACTATGCGACTCTGGACAATTAATTTTTTTTTTTAGTTTTTGCAAGGCAATGGGGTTAAGTGGCTTGCCCAAGGCCACACAGCTAGGTAATTATTAAATGTCTGAGGCCGGATTTGAACTCAGGTAGGTACTCCTGACTCCAGTGCCGGTACTCTATCCACTGTGACACCTAGATGCCCCCGACAATTAATTTTCTTAACCCTATTTGCTTCAGTTTCCTCATCTGTACAGGGGGGAGAAGGAAATGATAATCCATTTTAGTATCTCTGCCAAGAGAAGCCCAAATGAGGTCACAAAGATTTGGATACCAATGAAACATGACTGAAATTTTACATATTGCCTCCTCTATCATGTAAGTTTTTAGAGACTCGGGGTTATTTCATTTTTGCCTGTGTATTTCCATTGCCTAGAACACTGGTTGATTGGGGCAGCCAGATGACCAAGTGGATAGAGCACCGATCCTAGAATCACTTAACTCTGATTGCCTCGAATCCAAGACTATCTCCAGTCAACCTGATCCCTGTCTGGCCACTGGACCTAAGGTGGCTCTGGAGAAGAGAGACTGATGACTTAGCACAGCACCCCCTCATTCAGATCTAATTACGAGCATGTCAGGGCATCACCTCCCAGATGTCTTGGTTTTCTTTGAGAACAAAGGACAAAACAACAATTGTTGTTTGATTGTCAAGGATTATATTGTATTTCTTATATAAATATAATTTTTATTTTAAGATGCTATGTGGCTTAAGTCTTGAAGTCATAAGCAGATGGGTTCAAGTCCTTCCTCTGACATAGATTGTCTGTCTGAATATGGGCAAGTCCTAGGTAAATCTCTAAAATTATAAATTACAGAATTGCCAACCAGCTTCAATGGAGGGAATCTTCATACCAGAATTTTTTATAGAGTTGAAACCCAGGTCCCACTTCCCTTCTCCAGAAAATACTATATCTCATAGCTCACACATTTCATCTTAAAAATATTTACTGAGCATATACTATGTACCTGACATTATCAGAATATGAATAATAAGCTCATGCAGTGGGCATAGCAGTACTTGAAAGAGATATTCATTATTGTATTATAGCAAAAGCACTACTTTGTGTGTCTGTGTGTGTGTGTGTGTGTGTGTGTGTGTGTGTGTGTGCCCATATGCGCATGACCTTGGGCAAGTCATTCACCTTCTATAGCCACTAAAAGTTGGGGAGGAAGGAAAAGAAATAGAAAGAAATGACACTCAGAACTGAACCTGGTGGAAAGATTAGGAATATTTGAAGCAGAGAATAGGGAATAGATTCCAGGTCTGAGGATCACACAACAAAAGGGGATGGAAAGTTGAATTTGGACAGCAGCTAATAATTTAGTTTGGTATAAGCATAAAGATCATAAAGAAGAATAAGTTGAAATAAAGTTAAAATTTTATTTTCACATAGATAGGAGACAGTTCGGTGGGAACCTTAAATACACTGCAAGGGTTTATAGTTTATCCTTGAAAAAATATTTTTGTTCAGTCTTGTCTGACTCTTCATGGCTTCCTTTGAGATTTTATTCAAAAGAGATGCTGGACCGGTTTTCACTTTCTTCTCCAGATCACTTTATAGATGAGGAAATTGAGGTAAACAGGATAACTGTCTTTTAACTCGGGGTTTTCTGATTCCAGGTCTGGCACTCTATTCACTACACTACCTAGAAACAATTAGGGAGTCAGTCATTTTTGTTTTCGTTTTTTGTTTTTGGCCAAACATACAATGTGGTAATACTTGCACCTTTCAAAAATTGTTCTGACATCAGAGTATGTAGAATGAATTAAACAGGTGAAAGACTAAAATCAAGGGCATCAATGAAGCTAAAACAGTGCTCAAGGTGGGTAGTGATAAGGGAATGAGGCCTGAACTAGAGTGGTGATATAGAAATGGATAGATATAAGTAGAGATGATTTAGATATGAGATATATATATATATATAGATATATATATATATATATATACATAGATAAATGTGTAAAAATAGAAATGGAACTTGAGATAGTTGTAGAGAAATATAGATATAAATACATAGGTACTGATTAATGAATTATTAGTACCCTGACTATTTAGCTACATTTTATAATCTGAGCAATATGCATTTTTCATATATTTTGTATTGCCGGTAGAGAGACTTACAGGGCTCCTTTCAATTAATTTAATATCCGATCAACTTCCATTATTTATATAAATGTAAATCTTACAAACATTGATTTTCTATATATATATATAATTAATTAGATGTTTTCTATGTTAAATACATTATATGTGAAGTATATATACTTTACATATAAAAGTTGTTGGCCCTCAAAAATATTAGTCCACCTCTGCCTATAAAAGAACAACAGTCAATCCACCCAAAGCAAATGAATGTTTGCATAACTTTTAAAGCTCTCTAAGGATGCATAGAGAGATTTTGTATTTAGGAGAACTAAATACAAACAACTGAAGGAACATTATACAATTATTTGGTGGAAAATATCTTCTCAAAATTAAAATGCTAGTGATTTAAACAGTCTATTTACTCATTTGTATTAAGTGTAAAATATTTCATTCCATATAATATGGACTTGGAATGGAATAATGATATCTTGTCTATGATTCTAGATGTTCAAAATGAAAGTAAAGTAGGACAAAGATCACTAAACTTGGAGTCAGAAGACCTAGGTTTGAAGAGTCTGGTACTTAGTGGTTATATGTTATAAGTCACTTAATTTCTACTGGCTTGAGTTTCCCAATTTTTAAAATGAGTATAACAATATTATACAATATATTCCCTAGAACTTTTATGGGAATCAAAAGAGATAATGTATATAAACAATTTTATATCCAACAAAGCATTATATAAATGTAAGCTATTACTATGTTTAAGTTTAGATTAATGTCATAAATGGTCTTATCTGATTTTATTCACTCAGTTCACTCCAAAATCACCACACTTCCTTTAAAAAAATTCTTTTTTCATCATTACTTTGAATTTCAGAAAGAAGACTACATAGTTAGAATAAATTCCATGTGTTTTAAAAGTTGCTATCACTTACATTTAGGGAAAATAATTCATGATTTAGGTTCAGAAGAGATTGGGGTTGGAATCATGCCTCTGACACTTTGTGACCATAGGCAAGACATTTTACATCTATAAACCTCACTTTTCTCATCTATAAAATGGGAGAAATGATATCTACAATTTGACACAGTGATGCTGTAAGGCTAGAATGAGGTCATATGTATAAAGTACTAATACTTGAACATTAGTACTACTTGAGTTTCAACTGCTATGTTAATAATTTTATATATATACATATATCATAATAGTATTTTTTTCTAGAAGAGTAGGGATCTTCTGCCTTCCCTCAAGAGAGAAACTAGTATAATGCCGAGCAGAGGATTAAAATTATTTTTTTCTTTTCCCAACACTGTCTGCAATTCACAATAGACTCTCTACCACATTTTCTGTCTTAAAACATGAATGATGGCAGATTCTCAGAGAAGTGGTATGAGAATAAGTGCTCATTTGCAATGTCCATTGAAATAATTACATCAAGAAACAGCTAATAATGAAGGCAGTGGACAAAGATGAACAGAGACAGCTCTCATCAAAATGACTAATTCACTGTCTCCAGACAGATAAATATGGAACATGAAAGGCCAAATGGAAACGTGAGGAACTAGATGCTGGAAGAACATTGAATAGATATGGCAAAAGAAAACAATTAATTGACTATGAGTGGTTATGCGTTACAAAATAATGTTTCCAGTCAATGGGAGCCTGGAGACTTTGGTTGCACCATCAAGGAGAAAAAAGAATCTTTGGCTGACTAAAAGGGGGATCTGCCCATATAGCTCTGCATCTGAGTATAAAATAAGAAAGCTCATATCTATAATACCTAAGTCAATAGGACTATGGTGAAAAACAAATATTATTGTGCATATGAAGTGCATTGTGAACCCTAAAGTATCTTACAACTCTTCACATCTCTTTCCATCTAGAATTGGCAAAGCTGGATTTGAATTCTGTCTTTGACACTAATTACGACCATGGACAAGTACTTTAACATCTCTGAGTCTCAGTCCTCTCACCCATAAAATGGGTGTTAATGCATGTACAATTTTTGGAGTCCACAAATCATTTCTTTATACTACTGGCAAAGATGCAAAAATTGAGTGAGGTAGGTTACAAGTTTGTTCATTGTGATGAGAGAGGGAAAGGAACTAGGTTTTCCTTTTATTATCATGACTACTATTTTAGAATATCTCTATTTCAGTGGAAATGGGCAGTCACACTATCTTCCTGTACTCCAGATGTTGGGAAAGACCAGCAAAAGCAACAACAGCAACAAAACACTCCCCATTCTCTCCCATCCCTAAGATCAAAGGCAGTCTAATAGTTTTTGATCTGGTAGCAGTCTTTAACCTCTTCCCTGCAACATAATTAACTGCCCCAAGGATGATTTTTTTCTTCTGGAAAATTGTTCATATCCAGAAGTCTTTTGCTCCAAGAAAATTCCCTTTCTGAAATATTCAGTTGATGTATCATCCTGTCATGTTTACATCCAGAAAAATAATACATGATAAATGAATGAATAACAATAAAATTATAACTAGAATTTATATAGTACTTTAAGTTTTGTAAGGTGTATTAATGTTATCTCATTTGATGCTCACAACATCCCTGTGAAATAGGTGTTATTATAATCATTATTTACAAATGAAAAAGCTGAGGCAGATAGTATTTAAGTGACTTGCTCAGGGTCATAAAGAAAGTAAGTATTTGGGAAAGAATTTCAGCTTTTTCCGGAATTTAAGTTTGGCACTCTGTTCACTGTTCCTGCTGCCTCAGTATAATATAGAGAGTCACACTCAGATGTTGGAGGAGCCCAAGTGATTATTACTACTACCAAATCTGGTCTTGGGACAAAAATTGAAGCATGAAGCCTTTTACAATATTCCTAACAAATGACCAACCAGCCACATTATTTTTTTGCTGATCTCCCTATCTCACAAGATATCCCCTTTCACTTTTGTAAAGTTCTAATCTTGGAGAATTTCCTCTTGTATTAAACCATATTCTGCCTCCCTATAACTTTCTACTCACTGATTCTAGTTTACCCTTTGGAACTACACAAAATTTAAGTGTAACCTGTTTACTATATGGTCATGTTTCCAATATTTAGAGATAAGAACCATGATCTATCTATATTTTTCTACACATTATGAACTTATCCAAGCAATCCTCTCATGACATAAACTCTGGTACCATCATTGTCTGAGAAGTCTATCCTGTGGAGTCCAGTTTATATTTGCTTTCTTAAAATGCAATATCAAGAAATGAATACATTTCTTGTGACATCTGAGCAACACAAGAACCGAACCGTGGGTCTCTTACTCCTTCTGTCCCTCTTTCCATCATTCATTCATTCATTCATTCATTCAATACAACAACAACAACAACAACAAGTTCAATAAAGTGAAGATTTATTGTGCCCCTGCCTGCCATTTAAAAGCACTCATGGAAACACAACGGCAAATACAACAAGGTCACTTCCCTCAAGGACTAATATATTTCCTTACAATTCAGTTTGACAAATATATATTACATCCAGCATCTAATGCATTTTGGGTCTCCTACATAAAAGACATTATGCTTCTATTAATGCAGGCTAAAATAATATTAATTTCTTTTGCAACTTTTTCACACTTTTTCATGTTGATCTTATAGTATTCCAAAATTTCTGTCTTTTTTCCTAATATAAATGACTATTTAGGCATCTCTCCTTCTCCTGCCCTTTACCAGTGCACTTGGCTTCTTGAATCTAAGAGCAAAATTTTGCTTTTATGCCTATTAAATTTCTTCTTAAATCTAGCCTAGAATTTCAGATTATGGACATTTTCTATTGGAATTCTGTCACACACTCTGCTAGTCATACCTCCTAACTTTGTGCCATCCTCAAATTGCATAAGCTTGCCAACTAAGCCTCCACTCAAGCTGTCAATAAAAGTGGCTTCAGTGATACTTATATTTTCTGATCATACCCTGAAATCAAAATATGTCTCATAAAAAAGATGATTGTTTCTTTGAGATTTCTCTTTCTCTCTCTCTCTCTCTCTCTCTCTCTCTCTCTCTCTCTCTCTCTCTCTCTCTCTCTCTCACACACACACACACACACACACACACACACAAAGAATAAGATTTACAAATTAGTAAGGGATCAGGGCCTGGGGTAGAGAAGGGGAGAAGAGAGAGCTATCTATTAATGCAAGATATTGCTAAAAGTGCTTTTAAGTCTATCTGTTTATTATACCATAAACTTCTGAGAGCTAAGACCATCTCACTTTTTTATTTGAATCTCCAGAGATTAATATATAAAACTGATAAACAGAAAAAACTTAATCATTTATTATAATTAATTCATATTATAGGCTGACTTGATCATGAATATTTTATATTTCTGTCCAATAAAACATAAGTTCCCTGAGAGCAGAAATCATTTAAAACATTTATTTCTTTATATCGCTAGATGCTAAACTATTTTGTCTGAATATCCATGGGAGTGGCTCAGTGTGACAGGACGCTAGACCTGGAATAAGAAAAATTGAATTCAAATCCACTTACTGGTTGTTGACCCTGGAGAAGTCACTAAACTATTTTTGACCCAATTTCTTTAACTTTAAAAATGAAAATTATATCAGCATCTACCTCCTAGGGTTATTGTGAAGATTGCATAATAGGTGCAATAGAAATGTTTATTATTGTTACTATTATTATTATTATTTCAGTGACTATATTAATATCTCTATCTAGCACAGTTCTGAAACAGTATTTTGTCATTTCCTTCTCTAGTTCATTTTACAGATGAAACTGAGGTAAACAGAATTAAATAGTTTGCCCATGGTTCTATATTGCTTTCTAGAAAGGTTGGGTCCATTCACAACTCCATCAGCAATGCATCAATGTCCCAATCCTCTCACAACCTATCTAACATTGATCATCTTCCCTTTTTCTCATCTTGGCTAGCCTAACAGGCTTGAGATGATACCTCATTAATGTTTGAGTTTACATTTCCTTAATCAATAGTGATTTGGAACATTTTTTTCATATGATTATATATAGCTTTAATTTCTTCATTTGAAAACTGTCTGCTTATAACCTTTGACCATTACCAATTGAGGACTTTATAGCTGAATATTCAGTAAAGGTTTACTTTAAAAAAATTACCTGGGAAAGTATTCCAGTGAAATATTCTGTCCATTCCTAAGGGACTAGGAACACAATGACCTTTCTTTGATCCTCTACCCTAAACAGTTTTGTCTATTAGGAGTAAGAATGCCCCTAAGAACATGCAATATATAGGCTAGTAGAAGAAAATTATCTGCCTAAGTAGCTTCTCTGTTTTTGCTACTCAGCATTGAACTCTAGCCCCAGTCAGTGACTAGTTAAATTAAGTTCTTATGCATTTTTACTTTATTCTAAGACAATACCCACTTTGATTGCTGAGGCAAATACTACATTATCCTTAATTATGAAATATTTTATGATGAAATTATTACATCTATGAATACTCCCTGAGAATATCTTTAAGAAATTAGAAATCATTATAGATAAGAGAACAGAGAGTGAAGTTTGCATTCACCAAACTACAACCACACACTTTAATCCAGAATGTGCTGGGTAAGCAAAATTTTCATTGATTTTTCATAGGGAATTTGCTTACATAAAACCCTGCAGAACTGTCCATGTGACAACTGATTGCTAAACCAACTTGGAGATAGTTAAAAGCCATTATGTGTTCCATGAAAAATGGGGACCACCCTCAGTGAAACCACAAATCCTGCTGACAGTTTTGGAAGCAAAGCCTCTTCAGCAGCAATATGGAGCATGTGGGCAAAACTCAGTCGACTCCAGCTGTTGTACTTTTGTCACTGATACAGCAAGTGAATGCTAATAAGCATTTATTTGTTGTCACAAAATGCACTGGCTAAATGCTGGTAATGAAATGGCAGCAATAAAATAAGATGTTCTTAATGGGCTCTCTTGTTTTTCTTTTGATATAATATAGAGTCTTAGTGGGGGATGCTTTCAATGCAGATTGATCCAATTTGGCTGACATTTGTTAAACACCTACTGATTTTCATAGTACAGAGTCCCATGCTAATGTTGGAGCAAAGCAAAGCTTTGGTTTAGTATTTGATAGCTGTCTTCATAGAGCTTACAATCTAATGGAGTACAGGTCATGAACTCAGAATTTAAGAGTTAGAAGAAAGCCTCAAAAATCATTTAATCCAATCAGCACTTCAATGATAAACTGTGTGCCTTTCTCTGAGATTGTATTAAATTTATACTGCATTTATCTTGTTTTTATAGTATTTAGATAGGACATTCTATTTATACACTGTGGACACCAAGAATAGATCTGTCTCCTCCAAGTTGCAGGAGTTGAGATATGGAGCATCTTTTTTTTTTTTTGTGGAATGGCAAAGAAACCAGTGGGTGAAACAAAAAGCAAATGAGGAAATGATGTGTAAGAAGACTGGAAAGGGAGAAAGGAGTCTGGTTAAAAAGAACTTTAAAAGTCAAACAAAATATTTTATATTTGATATATATGTGATCAATGCATTTGACGAGTGTAAAATAAATTACTATCCATGCAAGAAACCAGATCATTATTGGCAAGATAATCAGGCATGGCATCATTGAATAGTTGGAATTTCAGGAAAGATGAGTAGGAATTCATCAGATAAAGAAATTGTGGGAGGATTTCCTAAGTATAGAGAATATCATGGACAAGAATATGGGATTTTAAAAATATGTCAAGTGCATGGACAAAAAGTGATGTATTTTATCTGTAGCATATTGTACAGATGATTTATTAATGAATAAAAAGGAACATATATATATATGTACATATATATATATATATACATAAAGAAATAGTAGATGAAAGGATCACTTTCTGAAAACAATTTGGCAAAAATGCAGTGAGATTAGATTTAATTGGGCTACAAGTAAAGTCTTACAATTATATTTTTGAAATTATTTTCACATTTATCAGGGAAAATTTGGCTAAAGTAGGGTAATCCTGAAATATATTTGGACTTTTAGAGACATACAAGCCCAATTTGAATTAACTATATAATAAATCAATGAAGAAATGGTTCTATTATTACATTGTCCAAAAATAGGAAGATAATAGTCTCATTGAATTCCACCTTGGTCAAATTATATATGGAAAAATCCATTTTAATTTAGCTCAATTTCTAAATTTTAGTTCAACTAATTAACAATCATTTATTAAACATCTACTATGTTCCAGACACTGTGTTATGCATAGAATTGATGAAGACAGACTGTGCTATCTCTGAGTTTACATTTTATAAGAGAAGGCAAGATATAGACATGAATGTAGAGAAAATACATGCCATAATTATAATGAAATTATGGAGATGAAGGCACTAAAAGTTGTGAAGATTAGAGAGTTTTCCTTCACCTGAAGTGTAATAGATTCTGCTCCAGTCTTTTCCCTTTACCCTCTATGTATCTCTTGGCTTCAAATGTGTTTCTTGTAAACAATATATTGCAAGATACTGGTTTTTAATTTACTTTGCTGTCCACTTTCATTTTATGGAAGAAGCCTAAAAGAAAGACTACTGGAAATTCTCAATTTTGATCACTAACTCTGTATGTCCTTCAATCCTATCTTCCCCATTTGTACTTTTCTCTTTTCTTTCCCCTTATCCTTCCTTACCAGTGTTTTGCTTCTGACTGCTGCCTTCCTCAATTTACCCTCCCTTCTATCAGCCCTGATTCTTTTTCTTCTCCCTTTCCCCTTCCTTTTATCAACCCCTTCTTTCCTTTTTCTTTCCCCTTTCCCCTCCTACTTCTCCATAGGGTAGGGTAAATTTCTAAATCCAATTGGGATTGTATATTATTCCCTCTTTGAGCCAAATCTATTGAGAGGAAAATTACTCAGTGCTCACACTCTCCCTTCTTTCCCTTTACTATGTGCCTCTTCTTGTGGTTCTATTTATTCTCTGATACCTCTACCTCCTTCTCCCAGTTTAATCCTTTTCTTTTTTTTTCTAATGGTTTATACTTGTCTTGTATTCACACCCTCTGGTTAAGAATGTATTTCTATTATCTGTCCTAAAAGAAGTTCAATTATCAAGACTTACAAGCATCATCACATCATACTCACTTCTCCCTCAACTGTTCCATTAGAAATGTAACCCTCATGAATTATTATAATTGATTATATACACACCCTTTATCTAAATAATGTCTTTTCAACTATTCCAAGAAAAACATAATTCTTTTACAAGGGATGTAGATAATTTAGTCTTATTGACTAACATTGTTTTCCTTTATGTTTACCTTTTTAGGCATTATAATTGATTTATACACACACACCTTTTAACTAAGGATGCTCTTTTCCACTGTCCTAGGAGGAATACAATTCTTGAGAATTAAAACTATTGTCTTACAAGTAACAGAGATTTAGTCTCATTGATTAATATTTTTTCCTTCCTGTTCACCTTTTTAGGCATCTCTTTAGTCTTTTATTTGAGGATCAAATTTTCTGTTCAGTTCTGCTCTTTTTATCAAATAAGTTAGAAAATTCTCTATTTCATTCAAAGTCCATCTTTTTCCCGAAAGAATATGATGAATTTTGCAGGATAGTTGATTCTTGGTTGTAATCCAACTTCTTTGCCCTCCAGAATATCAATGAAGCTGATAAATCTTGACTCCCTCAAATTTAAATTGCTTCATTTCAACTTCTAGTTTTACTTTCTCCTTAGCTGAGAAATCTGAAATTTAGTGACAGTATTCCTTGGAGTTTTTATTTTGGAATCTCTTTCTGAGGTTGATTGATGGATTCTTTCAAGGACTATTTTATCTTCTTCTTCCTTCTTCTTCTTCTTCTTCTTCTTCTGCTTCCTTCTTCTTCCTTTTTCTTTCTTCTTCTTTTCTTCTTCTGCTTCCTTCTTCTTCCTTTTTCTTTCTTCTTCTTTTCTTCTTCTGCTTCCTTCTTCTTCCTTTTTCTTTCTTCTTCTTCTTCTTCTTCTTCTTCTTCTTCTTCTTCTTCTTTCTCCTTCCTCCTCCTCCTCCTCCTCCTCCTCCTCCTCCTCCTCCTCCTCCTTCTTCTTCTTCTTCTTTCTCCTCCTCCTCCTCCTCCTCCTCCTCCTCCTTCTTCTTCTTCTACTACTACTACTATTACTACTTCTTCTTCTTCTTCTTCTTCTTCTTCTTCTTGGATATTAGGACAGTTTTCCATGATAATTTATTGCGAGATATTGCTCAGGCTCTTTTTCTGATCATGAATTTCAGGTAAACCTATAGTTCATAAATTGTTTCTCTTGGATCTATTTTCCAGGTCAGCCATTTTTTTTCAAAGAGATACTTTGCATTTTCTTCTTTGGGGTTTGTTTGATGGAATCTTAGTGTCTCATTAGTTTCCATTTGTCCAATTCTAATTTTTAGGGTTTTATTTTCTTCAGATAGCTTTTGTGCTTCCTTTTTCAAGGGGATAATTTTACATTTTGATCAGTTTCTTTCCTTTCTCACTTGGTCTGTTTTATTTTTAAAGTTTTTTTTCAGTATTTTTTCAAATTCTCCTGCATGACTCACTTCTTTTTCCATTTTTTTTTCTTCTTCCTCTCTTATTTGGTTTTGAAAATCATTTTTTAGTTCTTCCAAGAGGTCTTTTTGGACATGAGACCAATTCAGAGATCCCTTTGAGGCTTCACATATAGATATTTGGTCACTGTTTTCCTCTTCTGAGATGGATATGTACCTATCAGAATGGGAATTTTTCTATGGTTTCTATGGTTTGTAGTCTTTTGGGGGGGTTGCTCATTTTTTTAGTTGAGATCTGCTCCTAGGGCTCAGGGTGTATAGCCCAAGTTTTTTTTTTTCTGCTGGGGGCCAGGAGTCTGGTGCTTGACTTTCAGGTCTGGCATCTCAGGGTTTTGCAGATTCGGACTTTGCATTTGGGTAGTCTATGCTGCATCAGAGTTCACTTTTTGGGATGGAATTGGAAGCTCACTCCTAACTTCTTGTCCCACTGGTCTGCTGAATGAGGATCTGATCTGTGCTGTGACAATGAGTTTCCTACTGGCCCCCAACTATACTTGCCTATGTTGGGCTATATTCCCCTTATATCCACATGAAACAGATCTTTTCTGAGCTTCTTCCATGATATTTTGAGTTGAGAATTTGTTTCACTTTCTTTTTTGGTGCATTTTGTCTCTTTAGGGTCTGTTTAGAGGTTTCATTTAAAGTTGCTTTAGGAAAATCTCTGAAAGCTTCCCAACTTTATGTCACCATCTTGGCTCTCTCCAGGAATTACTTAGAGATGGTTTCCTGCAAAAGATGGTGTCTGAACTTATTCTGAGAGATGGAGACAAAGAGGAAGCCCAATCCAGACATTTGCTCTGGAGCAAATAAAGATGGAGCAGAGCAAATAAAGATGGAGCATCCTGTATGAGAAGCAGTAATGTTGGCTTGGTTGGAGCACAATGCATATGAAAGGGAATTATGTGTGATAGACTTGAAACATAAGGTTGTGAAGGTCATTAAAAGCTAAACATCAAAGTTTATATCCTTGAAGTAGCAGTGAGTCACTGAAGTGTGAATAGGGAATTGATATGATAAGACCCTTACTTTAGGAAAATCACTGATAACTATTTGATATTTGTGAGAGGGAAGAAACCTAAAGCATAGAGAAGCTTTTGAAATAGTTTAGGCACAAATGATTGGCTCTATTAGGGTGATAGCCTTGTGTGTAGGAAGACTACTGGGAATTCTGAAGAAATCTGAGTACAGTTTAGATTTGTGAGGAAAGCGAGAGTGATGAGTAAATAATAACACCAGTCATGAACCTGGGTGACTGTAAAGATGTTTGTGCCCTCAACAGAAATAAAGAAGCATAGACAAGAGGAGGATTCAAGTTAAATATCATCAGCAGACATGTTGACTTTGAGGTTTCTACAGACCATCCAGTGTGAATGTTGAATAGTCATTTGGTGGCTTGAAAATAGAACTCAGAGCAGGGATAGATACAGAGAGACAGTGGCAGAAAGAGACAGTGAGACAGAGAGAAAAAGAGAGAGGGACAGAGAAAATTAGAGGGACAAATATAGAGAGTTAGAGACAGACACTGACATAGAAAGAGATGCACACACACATACATAGAGATAGAGACACACAGAGAAAAACAAAGAGGTAGCTAGAGAGAGAGAGAGGGAGACAAAGGGCATAGAGAGTCAGTGATAGAGACTAGGGCTAGATTTATAAATCTTAGAGTCATCTGAATACAGATTATTGGAATTAAAGAGCTAGTATGTAGTCACTGAGAGAGATAGAGTAGGTAGAAAGGTTTAGGGAGAAAAGAGGTCACCATACAGAGTCCAGTAGTGCATCCACAGTGAGGGGATATGATATGGATCATCATCTAGCAAAGGAGTTAGGGAAGTCAGTCAAATAGGGAAGAGCAAGGAGAGAGAGCAATGACAAGAAAGAATAGAAAAGAGAGCTTTTAGGAGGGTAAAGATTGAGAAATGACCATCTGATTTGGCAATTAAAAAATTATAGTCATGGAGACAGCAGTTTCTATTTAGTGATGAAAATGGATGTCAGATTGCAAAGTTGATAGAAAGAGAAATGAATGAATGCAGATGCAAGAAAAATTCATGGATTCAAAGAAATTCAGTTATCCAGAAAATTAAGCTAATTAGAACAAAGTATTCATGAATATTTTTGATAATTAAAGATTTATTGGTTGTGCTTTTATTCCTTCAAGCAATGATTTCTGCCTAAAGTTATATCACAAGGTCAAAATGACATTGCCCAGCAGATTAAATTGGGAGGGTGTGTGTAAGGGTTGATCATGCAGTCATTTTCTCTAATTTTTAATCAATCATTTTTTTAAGCATAATCAATGTTCAAGGATAATAGTATGCTATTGACTAGCGATATTGAAGAAAATAAGATATTTCTTTATTTATTTATTCCTTCAAGGAACTTACATTACAGTAAGTAGAAATGACTTGTATTCAAATTAAATAATATAAATTAGAATGCAGCTGGGTGGTGCATTGAATAGGACACTGTCCTTGGAATCAGGAAACTCAGATCTGACTTCAGACACTTATTAACTGTGTAACCTTGGACAAGTCACTTAACCCTATTTATTTCAGTTTCCTCATCTGAAAAATGAGTTGGAGAAGGAAATGACAAACAACTCCAGCACCTTTGTCAAAAAAAAAAAACTTAAATGGGGGTCAAAAAGAATTTAACATGAGTGAAAAAAGAATGAACAACAAAATTCAATTAGAATATGAAAAATTCACTGGAATATAAAGTACTCCCTAACATTTAAAAATAAGAGACATTGATCATTTATTTGAAATACGTATGCAGCAAAAATTGTATTGTACTCCAATTAGCATGTATAAGGGAATCATTATGGTTTGAAGAGACATCTATAGTTTCTTCTTCTACCCTTCTCCAAAGGAAATTTTAATTCCTGACAAGAGAGAAGGAAGAAAGTTGGGAGCAGATGGTTTGACCATTCTGCATTCCTCAGAGAAAGGGGATAGAGAGCTAGAACTGTGTCTATCTCTTCCCTTAAATATTTTTTTTTGTCTGTGGTTTAAGGTTTCCAGGTTCAATCTAACTTCTGATCACTGTTCATTATTGGGGAAGAAGAGAATTCAAAGTTTATATCCAAGATTTGACTCTTCCCATCAAATACCAGCTTTGCAACGGACACACACATAAGAATTAGCCAAGAAAGCCATTTATCCAAACAAGTAACTTAACAAAAATCAGAGGAGTTATTTATGGATGAGAATATATAAACCAGGCAATACAAAGTGAAGAATCTCTCCCATTAGGAGTAAGATAATTCTGCTCAACCAAGAGAGTCTTAGATTTCACCAGAGAAAAGATTCCCCGTCTCTGGTGTTGCAAATTGGGGACAGGGAAATGTGGAGACCACCATCTCTTCTCATGTCAGTTTCTTTCCAGAATCCATTGTTCATCTTCTCTCTAAAAAATGGAAACCAGAAGCATATAAAGAACAGAAAGCCTAGAACCTGGAAAGACTCTTGAGTACAAAGGGACTCTGAAGACAACTGAAAAGTTCTCTTTTTTGCTTTCACCAACTCTGCCCCACACCAGAGGAATAGAGTATTACTCTCCACCAATGACAATAAAGAATAGATTTTGGAACTAGGATTACACTTAAATGAATCTCTGATCTCATAGATTTAGGAATTGATTTTAATAGTGCAGATTGCAATCTATTCATATGCGTTTTTTTTGCACTACCCTTCTCCATCTCCATCCAAAAGCTAACCCCAGAGAATACACCTATCATACCAGAAAGCTCCCCTCCTTCCTCGGGACATTCTGAAGCTACTAGTTGGAAACTCTGTATATTTACTTTAAATCCTTTGCTCTTGTCACTTTGCCAATTCATTTTCTTTTTCTAGCATACAATTCCTCAATGAAAATTCTTTATTGGTTTTATGTTGCAACTTGTGATTATATGTATTATATGTCTCTCCCTTACCTTCTGTAATGCTCATGTTTAGTTCAAGGTAAGCAGAAACCATATCTCACTAACTTATGGTGCAGAAATATTATGATTTATCAAAGGAAAAATAGTGTGAAATATTACAAAGAGCAAAAAACTTTATAGTCAGAAGACCTAGGTTATAGTCCCAACTGTGCCATTTACTAACTGTGTGACCTTGAACAGTCACAACCTGTTATTTTATCTTCAATAAAGGGCTAATAAAACCAGTTCTGCTTTTCTGAGGATAAAATGTCTTATGGACATTTAAAGGATAAAACTCTTATGTCTGAGTTGGCAATCAGAGGCCCTCAGAGGCCATCAAAGGCCATCAAGTCAAAGGTCCTGATTTGACTTTTAAATACAAGTTGTCTGAATTCATAGCTAGTATTATTTCTATTATAAAATAGATTGTGGGAAGTATTTTGAAATATGTTAAGGTCTTCTGCTATTTAAGGCAGGAACTTGCATTTTAAAATAGGAGTCTGATCAGTAATTTCTGATTCAACAATAAAGGAAACAACAGTAAGGAGAGTGAAGAAAACTATAACCTTGATATATCCATACTGCTTTAAAATTGTGACTTATTTAACTTATTTTTAAAGTGTTATATGTCTCTCAAAAGTCCTACTCAGAGAATTTCAAAATGGTAGAAATGGAAGAAACTTGACGCATCATCTCGTCTTATCCATATTAGACTCAGAATACCTTCTAAAACAATATCACAGAACAGTCATCCAAGTGAGGAGGAATCTATCACTTCCAAGTAAAATCTATTCATCTTTTGTATACTACTGGTTAGGAAATTTTCTTTGTTTTTTTTTCCTTCATTATATTTAGCCTCAATTTACCTATTTGTATCTTTCAACCAATTCTTCTGGATCTGACCTCTGGAATAAAGTGGAATGACTTTATGAAAGAAAGATTTGAAGATAGCTGTCATGTTCTTCCTCAGTATTCTTTTATTAAGACTAAGAATTCCCATTTTTATATGGGTAAATGTACACAAATAAACAGATCCAAAATATTTTCCAAGTAAGGAAAAAGAAAGAAAAACAGTGCTCACAACTAAGGCTCACATGGCAAGCGGTACTAGAGCTAAGTTTTGAAGGAAGCAATAGGTTCAAAGAGATAAATAAGCAGGAAAAGAGCATTTTCAGCATGGGCACAGTTTATATAAACACACAGAGTAGGGATTTGGATGGTCACATGAAAGGGGAAGTAAAGGATTTTTTTTCCTGTTTTAATTAGCATAAATCTAAAAGTCTCAGATTTCTTGATTAAATCAATTAAAGGTATAAACTAGGTGAAATTATGTCCTTAATCAATTTGAGCAGAGTGAAAATACATTGTACATTGGAAGAAAGCAGATGATACCACTCAGATAATATTTTGTGCTTTGTTGAAAAGAATAAGTACATCTTATGGGGTCATTTATTAAACAGCAAGCCATTATAAGAATGCAATCATTTTAACAGGGAAACAGACAATCTTCAAGAGTTTTTCAGTTCAGAAGTGTTTTGAATAGGCAGACCCTTGTGTCCTAAAGAACAGCAAGGGATTGGAAGAGAACTCAGAGGGATTGTTATAACCTCCCCCATGCTTGAATACATTAAATATGTGATGATGATGTGAACTTCAAAAGATCAGAAGATTAAGTGTTCCCACTATCATTAGTAGCAGTGTCCATGGAAGCTGCTAACAGTGCTTTTGGAGTCTCAGTATGTGGTAGTAATGAATGTATTGGGTTCTCAGAGAAATCCTACCAAACTGATGACAAATAAAGGCAATTTTTGGACTTTTCAAAGTCACTTATCCTTAGACCTGAGCAGAAAGCTACACTAGGACTCCACAGAGGGAGAAAGGACATTCAATAAACAGTATTTATGAATTTATTATTTGCTCACATGTTTTCCCCATGCCTGAACCTACTTTCCTTATGAACTTAATGTATGCAAGTAGAAACTATGCCCAAGTTAGGATGAAGATATTTTATTTCAGCTATTCCTATGACTAATTTATATCTGGCAGATAATAAGTGAGGAACACATTGTAGGGGGCTCATGAGTTGCAGTTCTAGAAACTAATTCCTGGGGATTGTCCCTAGGATTCAATTATAGAATAAGTTTCAAAAGGGAGTATTTCACATGAATGGGAAATAGTGATCAGTAATAGATTACATGGAAGGGTGAATGCGATAAAATCAGTTGGGAAAGACAGATTAAAATCATATTGCTGAAGGTTTCAAATTTAAGACAGATGTTGGACTTTTATCCTTGAATCAACAGAAAGCCACTGAAGCTTTTTGGGAAGACATGGCAAGACTAGTGCTCTGGCAAATGTAGAAAATGAATGAGGACGGTAATAACAGTTAAGAGTCTATTTTGAGGGGTGGCTAGGTGGCGCAGTGGATAGAGCACTGGCCCTGGAGTCAGGAGGACCTGAGTTCAAATGTGACCTCAGACACTTAATAATTACCTAGCTATGTGACCTTGGGCAAGTCACTTAACCCCATTGCCTTACAGAAAAACAAAAAAAGTAGAGTATTTCAATAAAATTGGTAAGGCTTCATGAAGGCTTGAATTGGATTGTTAATGGAGTTCTTTCTATTGTCTTGCATGATTTTTTTAATGATAAAAGTATAATTTAAGCACAAAATAACTGAGACATTTTAAAATTCAATGAAAATATTCTCAATGTAATGAAATTATTTTAACTTAGAATCTCATTTACAAGATAAATACTTCTTCAAATAATTTTATACTTTACTCTCCACAACATATTCTATCATCCAGCTACACAAGATCCTCCATTTTACAATTCCCTGTTTTTTCAATTGTTGCTTCTGCATCCCCCACTAAGACTCTATATTATATCAAAAGAAAAACAAAAGAGCCCATCAAGAACATCCTATTTTATTGCTGCCATTTCATTACCCACTGCATGTGGGTTTCCCTAGTTTCCTTGAAGACTCAAATCTTAGTAATAATCAAATAATTCAATTTCTCCCCTTATGAAGTGGAAAATCGTTTTGTTGACATCAAGAAAAAAGAAACTGGGAGAAGAAGAGGCCTACTTTATCTCTTGTATCCTCCAAGATCAGGCCTAAATGAAGTTTAGGATCAAGTCTAATCCCAGGAGATTAAAAAGAAATCAACAATTGGGAAGTCTGGTACTGCATTCCACCTTCTTAGTCCCATATTATAGAATTGCTCTGTGAAATTCAAATCTAAACAATACCTATCTTCAAAGATCAGCTAAATATTAGGAAACACAAATTTAAAAACTTAATTTATATTATGAGTGACTGGTGACTATGACTCAGTGTCTATGGTATTAAAACCATCTTGTTATGATAGAAGAGTAAATACTTATCAGATGGGGGGAGGTTCAGTTACTGTTGCAAAGTGAAAAAGTATAAATAGTGGGGGAGAGGTATCAGAGAACAGGACAACCTTTATAAGAGCTATTAATTCAGAGCACATAAAAACATACCTGCTGAACCTAGACAAAAGACCTGTTCTGCCTAGGAGTTTTAACTGAATTTACATACTCAAAGGTTTTTTTTTTTCCCCCCAGAGGAAAGATCAAAGGAGAGGAGATTTAATAGTAATGGAATCATTAATGTCATTTTACCCAATCACCTCCTTTTATAGTTCAAGACTCAAAGAGGTGAAACAATTTACTTAAGACTACACAAGGAGCATGGTGTAGGAGACAGCTGCTCTTAGAAGTAGGAAGACCTGTCAATAATTCTTACCTCTGTCATTTAGTAGTCATTTACCTCTAAATCCTTTGGATTACTCTCTAAAACCACAAGTAGCAGGGAACTTACCAACTTAAATTCATAAGAGCTATCATATATGACACCTCTCTAAATCACAGGTTCAGTCCGTATCCTTATAGGTAGGAAGTATCAGAACAAAAAATTTAAATCAAGCCTTCTGATTTCAAATCTAGAATTCCATTGTATCTCACTCCTTAATAGGGAAAAAATAAAACAAAAACAAAAAAAAAAAATCAAGGGTTAATTTACAGAAGAGTAATTTGAAGGTAAATGATGTTGAGGATTGACTCAAGATCCCCCGACGGTTGGTGGTTAGTTAGTCGCTGCTCTTCTTTCTTGAAGAAGATCAAAATGGTATTACCATGTTAGAACCAAGTTACAGTGTGTCTGAATGTGGTTAATCAGACTAATATAGACCCAGAATGTTCTACTACAGGTCAGGCACAAAAAGTTCATGTCAACATTGGGGGTGGATTCTTAAAACGTGCATATCTTGTGCTTCTTCTGAGCTGCTTTAAACCTACTTTTCTCATAGAATACAGTACCATGAAGGTATGCCATGCTGGGTGTCAGTCTGTGTCAGTCTCTCCTATGCCACACAATCAATTACAAATTTCTTAAGAGAGACCTTGAGAGTGTCCTCGTATTCCTTTTTTCTGACAACCATGTGAGCACTTGTCTTTTTGGCAAGTGTTGTTTGGCATTTCAGCAATATGGCCAGCCCATCAGAGTTGTGTTCTATGTGGTAAAATTTGAATGCTTGCCAGTTTAGTTTGAGAAAGGACCTCAGTGTCTGGTATCTTCTCCCACCAGTTGAGCTTCAGAATCTTCCTAAGACAATTTAAATGGAAGTGATTCAGTTTCCTGACATGGCACTGTCTAGATTTCACAGGCATATAGCAATGAGGTCAGCACAAGGCTCTGTGGACCTTCAACTGGCAAGTCAGTCTACCTACCTCTTCTCTCCCATGCTTTCCCTTAGAGCCCCTCAAACACTAAAATTAGCTTTGGCATTGCATGTATCAACCTCATTATCAATATGTATATCTCTGGAAAGTACACTAACAAAGCAAATTAAGTTATCCATCATATTCAAAACTTCTCTATTTTCTGTAATCAAATGCTTTCATATATTGATGGTATGGTGCTGGCTGATGGAGCACCCATGTTTTCTTGATGTTAATTGTTAGACCAAAGTCAGCACAAGATGCAGGGATTTGATCAACGGTTTGTTGCATCTCAGCCTCAGAGGCTTCATGGAGTGCACAACCATCTGCAAACAAAAAGCCACAGAAACACAGTCTCTCCACCAGTGTGTAGGAGAGAATGACATTTGTCATTCTCCCAGTCCTTTGACTCTTCTCTCTCTCTTTTTCAAAAAACTTATTTATTTATTTTCATAGCTATGCACATGCATATTTTTAAGTTACAAAATTTCCTTCCCCCCCCTCCCTTACCACACCCTCCCCTAAGTGGCAGACAGTCAGGTTAGCATTGTACATACATATTTTGGATAACCATCTCTCTTTTTTTAATTGACAAGACTGAACCTAGTTTATTTCACAATAGACACATTAAAAATAGATTTAAGGTAGACAAGTAATCCTTCTGACCCTTTCACCTTGAGTCAACTCTTTGGAGATCAACACAGTGTTTCCTATTGCCCTTTCTGCTTAATTCATTCTCAACCCTGCAATGACTCTCCCGTTTTTGCCCTATACCTGTCATGTCATTGGTCACATCTGTAGTATTCTCATTCCAGTTTCTTCAGACTCTACCTAATCCCCTCCTCCAAAGTTCCATGTTTCCTCAAACTTTCTTTAACTAATTAAAGAAATGCAAATTAAAACACAATGAGGTATCATCTCTTACCTATTAGA
Source organism: Macrotis lagotis (assembly GCF_037893015.1). Taxonomy (NCBI): domain Eukaryota; kingdom Metazoa; phylum Chordata; class Mammalia; order Peramelemorphia; family Peramelidae; genus Macrotis; species Macrotis lagotis. The sequence goes on from NC_133662.1 coordinate 199,429,917, forward strand.
TTAGCCCAGATGAGAAAAAGAGAAGATGATCAATGTTGGAGAGGTTGTAGGAGGATTGGGACATTGATGCATAGCTGGTGGAGTTGTGAATAGATCCAACCTTTTTGGAGAGCAATATAGAACTATGCCCAAAGAGAAATAAAACTATTTATACCCTTTAACAAACAATTCCAATTCTAGGTTTATATCCAGAAGAAAGTATTTTAAAAATGGGAAAATTTCTACATTTCCAAAATATTTATTGCAGTTCTTTCTTTTTGTAGTGACAAAGAATTGGAAATTGAGAATCTGCCTATCAACTGGGGAATGGCTAAACAAGTTATGGTACGTGAATACTATGGAATACTATTGTTTTATAAGAAACCATAAATGGTCGGATTCTAGAGAAACATAGAATGACTTAGGGATTTGATGCTGAGTGAAGGGAGTAGGACCAAGAGAACAACTTATACATCAGCAACAACATTGTGAGATGAACAATGTTACTGGAAGCAGCTTCTCTCAACAGTCTAGAGACCTAGGACAATATTATCTGAGTGGTTATGGACTATATTATTCCCAACCAGAGGAAGAAAAACAAAACACATCACAGGAAAAAAATAAAACCCTTCTGAATCCAATGAACACTTTATAAAAATTATCTCTTATGAATCTCTTTCCCTTAATCCCAATTCCTCATGCCAAATATTACTAATTTGTAAAAATGTTTAACAAAGTATATATATGTAAAATGTTAACCTGACTGTTCCCTGCTGAGGGAAGGGGGTGGAAAGGTAGGTCGGATCTATTCACATCTCCACCAGCTATGCATCAAACTCCCAATCCTCCTACAAACTCTCCAACATTGATCATCTTCTCTTTTTCTCATCTGGGCTATCTAATAGATATGAGATGAGGCTTCATTGTAACTTGGAAATATGCATGTGCATGTGGATGAAAATAAATAAATTGATTAAAAAAACTTTCCTTGACCATTATATTCATCTATTATATTATATTTTTTCTAGACTATTATATTCATCTTAGTCCAGATGGTCTTCTGTACAATAATGTTGTCTCTGTTCAGTAGTTTAGTTGTATCTGATGTTTTGGACTGCTTTTTCTCCCATAGGTTTTTCTCAGAAAATATGCTGGGGTGGTTTGTCATTTCCTTTCCCAATAGATCACCTTTTTCCTCTGTCAGATATTTCCTCTAACTCTTTGTGACCCCATTGAACTGCTTTTCCCCCTCCTGGGATTTTCTTAGCAAAGACACTGGGATGGTTTATTATTTCCTTCTCCAGTATATTACCTTTATTTCCTCTGTCAGATCTGTCTGTTTGGGGCAACACTGCACAGCATAGCTTATAGTTTCATTAAACTACACAAGCTTTTCTATCACAACAAGGTAGTGATCCAGAAAGGGTTCCCCCCGCCCTTTTTAAAGCAAGCAGGATGCTTGCCAAAGATCAGATAACTTCTAAGTATCTGAGGCTGGATTTGAACTCAGGTTTTCCTGTCTCCAGCACCAGCACTCAATGCACTTCACCACCTTAGTTGATCAATCACATAAGTAGGGAATAGAAATTTTGATGCTGGCAGAATATTTAGTACAAGTATCTGCCTCACCAGTTCCTCTGCTGATGCAAACTAATGTTTCTGCAAAGATTTACTTGAATGAAGGCTAGCAACCAGAAACCTGATGAGAATTCAAAAAAAAAAAAAATAAGAAAGGTACTCACTTAATCAAAATGATAGAAAGAATCCTGGATGTGAAAGCCAAGCCCAAAACTAGGAAGTTCAAAAGACAGATAACCTAAGCCTAGGGATTTTGCTGACTGGCCATAGCTGCAGGTCTGATTTTAAAAGAATTGAGATGATCCCTGTGGTTATAAGATAAAGGAACTCATAACCCTGCCCCACCCCTTAGAGGAAATGCCTTCTGGCAATTGAAATTCAGGTGAGAATCAGCAAATAGAAAAGAAAATATCTCAGCTGATAACCAATCCAGAAGAACATAGCAGGTGTCAGCATTAGTGGAAAAAAATAGCAGTTTTCTGTGCTCTGAAGAGCACTATAGGGAAGGTAGCATCATTGAAAGCACAGAAGGGGTCAAATTAGCTGAGATTTCCTATTTTTACTTATTATCTATTAATGATATTTGTTCTATATGGGAACGAGGGTTACATATTTTCTCTACTAGTGGAGTGAGATTGTGTGGTGGAGGAGATACCCTATCGGAAAGATTTTCTTTATCTTGCCACTTGTTTAATGTCTTATTTTGACATTTAAAGTCCTCGTTTTAGAATAATATAGTCCCGAATGGTCAAGTAAAAGAGAAACATCAATGAGGGCCCATGAGATGGAACTCACAATCTAATGGGAAAAAAAGACAATATATATAAAAAGAAATGTGGGGCGGCTAGGTGGCGCAGTAGATAAAGCACCAGCCCTGAGTCAGGAGTACCTGGGTTCAAATCAGGTCTCAAACACTTAATATAATCACCTAACTGTGTGGCCTTGAGCAAGCCACTTAATCCCACCTTGCAAAAAACAAACAACAAAAAAAAGAAATGAAAAGTAGGAGAGGGGGAGGGCAGGTGATAAAGGGACTTGGTGAAATTCAGAGTAGTGTAGTCTTATAGGAAATGAAGAGGTGACTGTCCTGGGAACCCTCCTTAAACTGAAGATTTAGATCGACCTCTCCAATATCCACCATTGAAATCATGCCTGGAATCTGTGGTTGCTTTCAGGTGCCCCCATGTTTGAGGGGGGGCACAGATTGCACATGGAACTAAATGATCCTAACATTGTTTTGCCTAAAATTTTGTTTAGTGGAATCAAAAGAAGGGGTACTGATGTTAGGTGAAGTAGAATGAGTAGAAAATAGACAAGAAATGTTTATAGTGATAGAAAAATGTAGAAGTCAGAGAATGAACTGAACAATTTCAGATTGAAAGACTTTCAACTATCCCTTGTTTAGGGGTAAACTTATGTGAGACTTCCCTCAGGTAATGCTGTGTGACAATGTAGATTCATCTACATATTAGAGCAGCAGTTTTCTTACCCTTGCTATGAGTGTGTTTAATTCATTTGTTTTATTACTATTTTAATCTTTTCCATGAAATGTACAGAATGGGTATTAATTTTTAAGAAAAGATGTAAACCAGTCCTTTATTCCATTAGCTTTTATTCAGAGTACCTCTTAATGTAGAAGTGCAAGTAAGTCAGTAACTTAACAAATACTTATTTAAAAAAGCTATATGGCAAGGACTACAATAAAAGCTAGGTATATAAAGAAAGACAAAAACACAGTCCTCAAGAAGTTGATATTCTCAAATTGGCTTTCTGCTTTATGATTTAGTCATGATCAAAAGAAATCCATAACAGAAGGGAAGGAAATAAAATTTTTTCATTCCTATGTCATGTGCTGACCTAGATTATTGAAATTTACAGAAACCAAGCGAGATTGGAGAATGAAAAAAACATCATTTTTCTAAATTGACGCAATTAGGGCATATCAGAAGGTCATATCAGATACCAGGTGTAGGTCTTTACATTTATGAACAGCCCAAATAAATCCATGCCAGATGTCAACCTTATACAGATCTAACAATAATTTAACAATTTTTACTTTATATGTGAGCATTCCTCTGTAAGCATCATCCCATCCAATTCAATTGCCTCCCACCTGGCATCTTTAAGTCAAGTTTGAAACCAAGTACATTTTTATTACTGAGTTATAAAATTCAGAAATCATGAGTTACAGTTGAATTGATGGCACATAACTTTTAACTATAAAACATCACAATAAAGCTATAATAAAACCCTCAAAAATATTGTTGTACAGTAGACTAAAAGATTTTCTTGCTTTCTTCTTCAGATAGAAATGATCTAAAATGATTAAAATACAATGATATGTACAAAGAACTGATATTGTTTATCTTTTCAAAAATTTAATTGATTTTTTCTTACTCTCAGAGATAAGGAAAAAATGGAAATGTATTAAGTCTAGAAACTGCAACCAATCAATTACTGAGAAGCAATAGAGTCCAGGATCAAATAAGATAACAAGGCTCAGAAATCCATTTCATCAAAGGGTTTTATAAATGCTATTTCAGCAACTCATTCCTCTGTATAAATAAGCATTACCATTTCTACCATGACTGAAATATTTGTTTGTTGAAATGCAATTGAAATAATTTCTACATCATATATCATTATTAAAGTCCAAACAGATCACTTGATATTATAAAAGCATGTTTACAGGTACATTTCCTGATTTCCAGGAAGAAATTTTTTTTCTAAGTGGAACCAATCAGTCATAACCATTTATTGAATACCTACTATAAGTATGCTAAACACTGTGCATAGGAAGAAAGTTAAAAGATAATCCTTACCCTCCAAGGAGTTTACAATCTAATGGGAAAAGTTGGCACATTAAAAAAAAGTGAATGTAAAAAATAAAAATCAAGGGGGCAGATAGCTTTTGGCACGATGATAAAATCCAGAGAGGAGTAAAGCTAGGTGGGAAATGAAAAGATAGCTATCCTGAGTTCTCTCCTTATATGAAAGATCTAGGAGCAGTTTTCAGATGTCTGCCTTGACCCCCTATCCAACAAGAGGGAGACAGGGAGGGGTCCAAAGTAGGTGCTGATGAAGTATGAATTTTAGTGATGTGATCTTGCAGGTGATAAGTTTCTGGGAACTATGACAGAGTCAAGAAGAGAGCAGTCAGTGGGAAATGAAGAGAACCAGTATCAGTTATATGTTCATTTGATCGAAGATTTACCAAATACATATTACTTTATGGGTATTATATCAACACACTGTCTGCCAACTAGAATCCTACAAAGACAGTTGAATAAAAGAGGCAAATTTACATACATAGATATACACAGTCATATACATATATATATGTTTACTCACATAAATGTATGTATGTGTATAGGCATATATGTGTATATATAAGTACATATGTGCATGTTTATATATATATTCTAGAGTTAAGAACATATGTGTGTGTGTCTGTATCTGTATATCCATAGCTCTGGAATTCAGGGTACTAATAAACCATCCCCAAGGGCTGTTCAATCTTGAGCCACCCACCTTTATAAATGTTTTTGACTGAACTGATTGACATATATCCTATTCTTGTCAAACTAGATTGCTTTCCACCTGTCATTCTAGGCTAATCTAAACCTCAATCAGTTTCTTTTTCACTCCATCCCCAATGTTGGAAATGGATTCTACTTCACTGTGTTTAAGTTCCTCTCTTCCTTAAATGTGTAGATGTGATCCCTTTTCAATGAAGCCTTCCTCTTTCCAACTCCACTTGCCCCCCAACCCCTGCACCAGAGAGACTGTGGTATAAAAAAAAAAAAACAGGTGAAATGCATGTCCCTAGAAATCTGCCTGGATCTCTGCTTGTTATCACTCTCCTTTTCATCACAGATATTTGTATAAAAGGCCACTCCCCCACTATCAGATTATAGCTATCTTAAGACTATGATCTGTGTCATATCTGTCATTGTATATCTATATGGAGCTATGCCTTTATTTTTATCTATATCTGTTTAAGGGAGTGGATGGGCTAGAGAACAAAAGGTTCAATGAAGAAGTACAAGAATTAGACTTGCAAAGAAGGAAGGGACTAAAATAGTTCAAGAGTGAAGTTTGTATTTGTGTGTGTGTGTGTGTGTGTGTGTGTGTATGGGTGGATACACAGCCAGGTAGCACAGTGGTTAGAGAATTGGATTTAGAATCAGGAAGACATGTTGCTGAGCTCAAATCTAGTCTCAGACACTTGCTAGTTGTATGATCCTTGTAAAGTCACTTAACTCTGTTGGCCTCAACTTCCTCATCTGTAAAATGAGCTGGAGAAGGAAATGGTAAACTACTAATTTCTTTGCTAAGAAAACCCTGAAAGGGGTAACAAAGAGTCAGATATGACTGAAATGTCTCAAAAAATAAATATGTGTGTGTGTGTGTGTGTGTGTGTGTGTGTGTGTGTGTGTGTGTGTGAATGGAAGAGAGTAAAGAACTCTTAACAAAAGGTATGAGAAAAAAAGTTTGTTATCATTGTCTTCATTATTGTTTAGTCATTTGTTCAGTCATTTTTCAGTCATGTTTGACTCCACCCTATTTGGGTTTTTTTTGGCAAAGATACTGGGTCCTTTCCTATATCCTTTCCTAGATCATTTTACAGATGAGGAAACTGAGGCAAACTGTTAAATACCTTGCTCAGAGTCACACAGCTGTCAAGTGTTTGAGGTCAATGAGAGCTCAAAAAATGAGTTTTCCTGACTTCAGGTCCAGCTTCCTATCCACTCTGCCACCGGAAGAATACCTAGTTCAAGAGACAGGAATTTAGTCAGTTTAGCTAGAATTTGAAGTGCTTGAAGGGTGTAATTTGAAATAAATCTGGAAAGATTCATTAGATCAAGAGCAAAGTGTTTTCTATGCCAAGTTGAAAAATTGTATTTAAACCTAGAGGCAATAGGGAGTCACTGAAGTGAACCACACAGGGAATTAATATGATCCCCTTTGTGCTTTAGCAAGATTAAATATTTTGAAAAATGTGTGGAAGATAGATTGGAGAGGAGATGGCCTGGAATCCTAGACTCCTGTATTACTTTCAGAAATATTGAAAATATTTCAGGAAGTAATTTCAGGAAGACTCATCATCATGAATTCAAATCTTGTCTCAGACTAGCTGAATTATCCTTGGCAAATCACTTAATCCTATTTGCCTCAGTTTCCTCATCTATAAAACAAGCAGAAGAAGGAAATGGCAAAACACTCCAGTTTCTTTGTCAAGAAAGAAAATCCTAAATGGGGTCACAAAGAGTGAAACACTAATGAAATTTCTCAACAAAAGCAAAGTGTGTGTGTGTGTGTGTGTGTGTGTGTGTGTGTGTGTGTGTGTGTGTGTGTATAATTTGAGAAAGATTTTTTTTTTAATTTACTTTCCAATTTTTACAAACAGAATCTCAGGGGCACAAGAGAAAATGTTTAGAGAAATGAGTGACTGAATTGTCTTTGAGAAGACCTTGGAAGAAGTTGATAAATGACTTAAAAAAAAATCTTAGATTGGCTGAAGCTGCTAGTCTGAATAGTCTGAAGCCATTCTTTAATAGCTTCTAGTCCTTTTGGAGTATCAGTCACATAGATAGGTCATGTGTCCAGATGAGATAAAAGAACTCATCAGATGACCACATTCCTGGGAATGAATGACTAAAGATCTTGCCAGGATTTGCTGACTACTACTAGGAAAATTGTGAGGAATTTTGCTATCATTTCTCAGTCTCTCAATGATTTCACTAATAAGATGTGGTTGAGATAAAAGGAGTAAGAAAGGTCAAGAAAGAAAAATCTTGCTTGACACCTCAGATATTATTTAAAGATTGATTGAATAAGAAGTGTGAATGAGCTTTAAAATCTTGGTCAACTGCCTTAGTGTTGGCTTAAGGAAACCTAGGCAAATCCATTTCACAGTTCTGGCTATTCCCATGCCTACAGTGCTCCCCTCCTCATCCTCACCTCCTGGCTTCCCCACCTTCCTTGGAGTCCCAACTAAGATGTCACCTTCAACAGCAAATCTTTCCCAATCACTCTGTCTAATGTCTTCCCTGAAATCAATTTATCCTGTCTCTATCTTCTTTGTACATAACTGTTTCCATTTGCCTTCCTCCTAACTCCCTAACCTCCACCAAATAGATAGTAAGATCCTTGAAAGCAAGGGTTTGTCTTTTACCTTTGTTTGTACTCCCACTGCTTAGCACATGCTCAACAAATGTTTATCAACTGATGCACAACAGGCATGGAACAGTATAATGTACCAGTAAAGAGATGATCACTGAAGATCAGTTACATTAGATCTCATTGATAGTGAGGCTTATTCTTACTCACATATGAAAGGGAGCTAAAAGGTCATCTGGCTTAATCTCCATTTTATACATGAGGAAACTGAGTCTTAGATAAAGTGACTTGACTACAGAAAGAGACCATTTGAGTATATGAACTGAGTCCTTTTGATTCCACAGCCAACCTATTTACACTGGGCAATGCTATTTTTCTTTGTTATCTAGGCCATACAATGAAGATTTTGTTTTTGAAATAGGTTGTCACTGTTTTAAAATTATGTGAAGGAGTTCAGTTTAAAGTATGGGGTATTTTGAATAAAGCAACTAGATGGTGCAGTGCATAGAGTCTTGGACCTAGAATCAGTTCATATCTGGCCTCAGAGATTAGCAGCTCTGTGAATGGCCAAGTCACTTAACTCAATTTGCCTCAGTTTACTCATTGGTAAAATGATTTGGAAGGAAATGGTAAGCCATTTTAGTATTTTTGCCAAGAAAACATCAGACAGGTCATGAAGACCTGGATGTGACTGAACAATAATAATAACAACAAAAATTTTAAACAATATTTAAGCTGGATGCTTCCAGGCAGAGATGGTTAACAGGACTAGTCGACCATGAATGCAGCAGTCATTACAAGTGGTGAGTAAAGTTCAATGTGGAGCAGATGCTCTATCTAGGCATCCCAAAAGATCATAGATCTCCTAAGTCTGAGATGGTAATTATACCCGTAGAAGTTATGAAGACAAATTGTGAGAAGAAGGAAGATGAGATACCTCTGTCAGTTGAAGACGTACCAAAATGTTTGGAACTTCTACCAGGATCCAATTTTCTTTCCCTCAGTTTTACTTTGATATAGGAACAGCTGTCATGGGAGTCTACAGGGAGCTATACAAATTAAAAGGCAATAGACTAGCCCTTGCAGATTTAAACTTTACTTAATATGATATTTAGGACCACAGCTGAGAACTCCAAATGAAACCATGGTAAGAGGGAAGAAGAGACAGGAATCAGCAGAGAAATGATGGAATGCCAGTCCAGAAGCAACCAAGAGGGGATGTACATAGACAACAGAACAACCATGATACTACCAGAAAACAATAGTAGACACAGTTTTGGAGGTGGAGTTGCTTTGACCCTGAGTTTTCACTTGTGTGAATCTTCAAAAATGGAATTTTCTATTGGTGCTTTGGTAATTTATTTATCACATACTCATGTGGCACTCCTATTTTCATTTCATTTGCTCTTCTCTCTTTTGCTTGTAATGTGTCCTTTTACTGATTAGTTAGAGCAAGCATATTAGTGGGGAAATCATAGATGATATTCCCAGAAACAACTGATTCATGGGGACCTTTGCACCTTGAGTAGCTCATAGGACTACCCATGTCTATGAGTGATACCCTAGGGACTTTATTGATCTAAAACTTAAAACCTGAAATTGTTAACCTTCCAATTATGTAAAGTGGCATTGTGGGGGGGGATTTTAAGAATTTGATAATTTTAGAATTTGATAAAACTAAAGAAGTACTACAAAGTTGTCATGTTTCCAACCTTTAGAATGCTTTGAAGCCTGAAGATGACATGAAGTTTTTATGAAAGCTTTTTTGGTATGAATTCACAGGTTCTTTGCTACCACTTTAGAAACTGACTTTTATCCGGGGGGTAAGACAATTGAGTTCATTCAGTTAAGTGAACTTCCCCTCAGAGTGCTAAATTAATTCCTGTAGACCACAAAGATATAATCTATTAACCTGGAAATGTAATTCACATAATAATTGACATAATAACTTTTGGCCTCAATCACTTAAATTAATTGGGTGTATTTGTTCTAAGTGTAAGGGCTGGTTGGAAGCAGTACAACAAATACACAAGGATGACCTCTATTTCTGGGTGGGTGTTGAAGGATAGGAGTAATTGTTTCTGTCTACATGGGTAATACCACCATAGCCATATGACACTTATATTTTTCATGAATTGGAGAGCCAGAGTAGGAAAGGGCAAGACTGGCAAGGTGAACATAAGATAATAATACTGTACAATTTGGGATTAAATCTTCTGAGGGAAATTTTCCATCTTTAAAAAATCAGGGTGGGGGACGGCTAGGTGGTGTAGTGGATAAAGCACTGGCCTTGGAGTCAGGAGTACCTGGGTTCAAATTTGGTCTCAGATACTTAATAATTACCTAGCTGTGTGGCCTTGGGCAAGCCACTTAACCCCATTTGCCTTGCAAAAACCTAAAAAAAAAAGAAATACTATGTGTAAAATATTTTATTCAGTGATGAATATGAATACTACTTATACAACTTTGATTAAGTCACTTAATTTCTCTGGACCTCAGTTTCTTCCTTGTAAAGATTGAGGATTATTCTAAATGACTTTTGAGGTTCTTTCTACATCTAAATCTATTTCTCTATAATCCAGAGCTATGTTGTTAAATACATATCATATATCTTGGTTTAACATCTATTTAATATCATTCCTTTCTCTCCCGATTATATTGCCCTTATGGGAAAACAATGTTGGGAAATATTAGGAAGACAGTTCAAACACCTCTCCACCACTTATTAGCTATGTGACCAAGGCCAAGGTATTAATTTTTCTGAGTCCAAGTTTCCCCATCTGAATTAAAAAAATGGGAAATTATACTTCTACTACTCCCCTCAGTGAGTTGGTTGAGAGGCTCAAATAAAATCATGTTTGTAAAATATTTTGCAAACCTAAATATATGAAGAGATTAAGACATACCAAAAACCATGCTAAATGCTGAGTGTTTAAAAAAAAAAGGGCAAAAGAGAGTCCCTGTACTCAAGAAATTCATCATCTCATATAAAAACAGCACATTGGCTTTGGCATCAGAGAAAGTTGCTTTAAATCCTATCCCTGTTCCTTCCTGGCTGTGTGACTGTGGACAAGTAACTTAGTCTTTTGGTCATAATTTCCCTATCTGTCAAAATGATAAGATTGAACTAAGCTTTGAAGCCTCCTCCAGATCTAAATCCTTTAAACTCTATATTTCTTGGCAGCACTTCAATCAAAAAGTCCTTTCTTATAACAAGTTTATACTCTGAAATCAGCTATTCATAAAAGGCATCTTAAAGTCCTTTGATTGATCCATGAAGTTTCCAAAGGAAAGTCAAAAGAGTAACTTAGAGACTGGGAAAATTGGTGACTGATTAAAGTCTCAATGAAATACAATTGTATGTACTAAAGAATTGACAACTGGAAGATAACTCAAATTCACATACACACTACATATAAATATATTTCTTTTATGTGTCTTCCTTCTATAAAGATTTTCAAATTTTACTCCAGGAGTTACATTTATTCATATGACAATTTTGAATTATCCTATGAAATAAACCTCAGCAGCTTATGCTAATGAGTTGATGATATTTATTGAGAAGTTCATTAAATATGCAAACATGTGCTCAATAAAACAAGCTGTAGGGTTGCAGTTTTTGGAAAAGAGTACAATCTGTTAGCAATACTGCATCCTTATAGCATTTCCATCTGAATGGCACTAATGATGCACAAGCTGAAAGAGTGATATGGAAGGGAAATTTCCAGGATTGAGAGCTTTAGTTTAGCACCTGTTTAACCAAAATCCAACTGAGATAAAATTCATGCAGACACATTTACAAGATTTGCTACATAAGGAAAGTGAGAATGCATGAGAAAAATTCAGAGGAGGAAACAATTTGATATCTTAAAATTTTCTAAGGTAGAGAAAGAAATTATCAAATTTATTTATTACATATCACAAATTTGATGATTTCAACCAAATGTATGAAACAAAAATTTTGTTGACAATACTAGTCTTCCCATCACACTATGTTGAAAGTAAAAATTTGTCTTTTATCTTGTCCTCTCTTCATTTTCACAAACAGTTAAATATGGAACATCTAGATGGCAAAATACATATAAGTACTTGACTTGGAATCAGGAAAACCTGAGATCAAATCTAGCCTAGTTTTGTGATACTGGATAAGTTTCTTAATCTATTTATCTCAATTTCCTCAACTGTAAAACATAAATGATAATAGCACCTACTGCCTAGCATTGTTGCAAGGATAAAATGAAATAATGTCTGTAAAGTGTATACTGTAGAGTTGACACATTTGTTCAGTTGTATCCAGCTCTTTATGACCTTATTCAGAGTTTTCTTGTTAAAGATACTAGAGTGATTTGCCATTTTCTTCTCCAGGTCATTTTTTTACAGATGAGGAAACTAAGTCAAACAGGGTTAAGTAACTTTTCCAGGGTCACACAGATATCAAATGTCTAACTTTAGATATGAACTCAAGAAGATGCATCTTTCTGACTACAGTCCCAGTACTCTATCCACACTATGTGACCTAGTTGCACTTGTTTATACATAGTAGGTATTTAATAAATGCTTGTTTCCTTTGTTCCTACAATAAATTGCCACATGAGGTCAATCTATTTTCCTGTCATTTATACAATTACCCTGATTCAGATGTTCATCTCAGCTAGTATAGATTACAATATCTCCCTGTTTTTCCAGTCAACCAGTTACCTAGTCCATTCTTAAATTATTGCTGTCTAATTTCCTAATACACTACTCTAATAATATAACTCAAAAACTTTCAGTGATTCCCTATTGTTTTCTGAATAAAGCCCAGGAGATATGGACAGTTCTTGAGAATGAGATTCTAAAAAAACAGGAAAAAACAATCTCCAAGAAAAGAAAAGAAAGGATGTAAACATACTTGGAATCCATTCAGCTTAGATTTTTACAGACATTTAGAAGTAATGTTATTTAAGTGAAGATGAATACAAATGCATGACTCAATTCTGTATGATTAATATCAGGAATGCTAAGGTTCAACTATGCAAACACAATAACACCAAGACAACAAAGAGAGTATTAAAAACTATATTAGAGAAGAGGATAAAGAAGAGATATTTGGAAAGGATGGATTATTATTATTATTATTGTTGATGATGATGATGATGATGATGAATGATGGGGGAAAAGAAAAAAATGCATTTCTCGAAGCACAAATTCAATTAGACATGTCCATTCCATGCAAGGCATTCAACATACAAAGATAGAAACAAAGTGCTCTTTGCCTTCATTTTCATTTTACCAAAAAATGCATAGACAAGTATATTAATGAGTAAGCCAAGAGAGATCAATGTTGCAGGAATATATAAGGGAAAGAAGAGGAATAGTTAGAGAGATCAGGTTCTTTTTCTGCTTGAGAAAGTCAGTTCACTATCAGGGGAAGTAGCAATTGGACTGAGCCTTGCAAGAAGAAAAAAATCAACTTCCAAAAAGGAGGGATGCCTATTCACTGCATTCTAGGCATGGGGAACAACTAAGTGAATATGTAGTATGTAGTATCTGGAGACAGCTTATTTATTTCAGTCAATTGTGATCTAGTTTGGCTTAAACTTAAAATAAATGAAGGAAAGTAATGTGAAATTAGGTTATCAAGGTAGTTGAAGTTATTGTGTTGAGGTCTTTAAGAGGGGTTGCTCAAAGATTTGAGTATAAAAAAAATAAAATGTATAAGACCTGTGTATAGAAAGATGATTTTTTGTCTCTGTTTGAAATGTATATTTGAGAAGTTGAAAACTGGAAAACAAATTAGGTCCAGATAAGTGGCAAAGAAAGCCTGAACTATTTTTCATATTTTCCCTAATATGTTCTATTGTGCATTCCCTTTTATATCAGAGCTATTTCCATATATTTCTCTATTCTTTGTTTTTTTGGGGTTTTTTTTTTGCAAGGCAATGGGATAAGTGGCTTGCCCAAGGCCACACAGCTAGGCAATTATTAAGTGTCTGAGGCCAGATCTGAATTCAGGTACTCCTGACTCCAGGGCTGGTGCTCTATTCCCTGCACCACCTAGCCACCTCATATTACTATATTCTTAGTATTTTAATTTCTAAACTCCTTAAGATCATAGGCTATTCTGTATATTTTTCACATGCATTCTCCTCACTTTGGAATGTCTGGAATAAACTGTTTTCTAAGGAGACATAAAGTATGACTGAAATCTTTGTTCAATGTCCACTCTATTTACATACCAGATATTATAAATCAAATAAATAACATTTTATAATGTATAATGTGTGCGTGTTTTTGTGGGATTTTTTTAGTTTTTTTGCAGGGCAAATGGGGCTACGTGGCTTGCCCAAGGCCACATAGCTAGGTAATTATTAAATGTCTGAGGTCACATTTGAACTCAGGTACTCCTGACTCCAAGGCCAGTGCCCTATCCACTGCATCACCTAGCCACCCCATAAATAACTTTTTAGAAGGAATAAAACAGTAAAGTAAGAGGAAATAATCAAGCAATCAAAAAATCTGTAGCTCTCCCTGGATAAAAATGTCCAATCTCTCACATTCTTACAGTGTCTCAAGTCTGTTTTTATCACAACTATGCTAAAGTAGCTGTTACTTTCTCAACCAAAAGATTTTTTTGTTCTTTTACAGTGATGGTTATATTTTCTACTCTTTTGTTACACATCCTGCCCTGGATATCACATGACTGGGCTGCTCAGACTGCTGTAAGATTTTTGACTTGCACTTACCTTTTCATGGAAAGGTTTCAGCCTTTGCTCCAAGGTGAGAGAATTCTATTCACCTCTTCCTCACTTCAAGATCTAGGAAGTCTGCCTCCCAAACCAGCAGCACTGAATACTTTTGAAGCCAGGAATAAACCCTCACAATCCTTACTATTTGTTTTTCCAATTCACTCACAGTGATATTCCCATAATTAAGCTCTGCTAAGTCTCAAAAAAAGGTATCAGGAATTCAGAAAAAATGATTGTCAAAGTGCAGTGATCTTTGTTGGCATTTCTATCAACCTGGCAAAGCCCATACCTTGCAAAAAATTCTGTATCTGCAGCATTTATCTCAGTTCCTTGATTAAAGCAGAGACTTATAAAATATTTGTCAAATCAAATTGAAAAGTGGATGAGTGGATTGGAGGAGAAAAGTGATGAGAGCAGGAGAAAGTGGAACAAAGAGAATGTAATGGTCTTTTGGGGACCTGCAACTCTCACTTTTTGTTTAGACACGAGAACTCTTTTTTTTTTAATTAACTCTAGTAGCAAAGTTTCTCTCTTAGAACCATGGAACAAGCACAGTCCTAAAATAGTGCACAGTAACCCAATTGAAAGCAAAGTTTTAAGAGACAATTTAAGAAGGGAAAGAAAAGTGCATCCTGAATTGAAACCATAAACTCCATGGAGAATTGGACTCAATCCTAGAGTTGATGGACAAACCCAATGATCTCTGTCTCAGGAACAAGTGATCAACTCTAATTCTTTTCACCTTTTCCCCAACCAAATAAATACTCCCCACCCCTCACTTACTATAAAACAAAAGGCACTTGAAATGCTTTATGAAAATAGTCCTTTTGATATGTGTTATAGCCAAACAACTGAGGTTGTGCCAAAGCTATTAACTGATCTCCTGCCACATTTTCTAGAATGCATCTTAGTGTAACATGAAAGAAAATTTTAAATAATAAATAAAAAAGAAAATTAGTCTCAAGGGATTTTTGAATGAATGGACACTAACAATTGGTAATAATCAGTCCTATTTTCAATTAGAAAAAAAGGAAAATTAAAAATGCTGATTGAAAGTATTTATCATAGTGAATTTTTAATACAATAGATTTATTATAACTGTATATTTCAAGTTATTTTACAGTAAGATTTAAAAACATTATAAAATATAGTTTTCTAATCTGTAAATAGTTCAAAGATCTGCATTTGTACCTGGGATGTGACTTTTTCTTCCACCTTCTATAGAAAATCACCTCTGATACTAACTCACTGTGGTGAGTTACTACAATGACAGAAAATTGTATTAACTTGTCGTCAATTATCTGATAATATTAAACCTCTTTGGGCTAAGCTTGGTTTTCTCAGAACAGGAAAAAAACAACCTATTCTCAAAGCCTTTCTAGGCTGGCATGACATGCCCAAGTTTGAATTTTGCTGCCATAACATAAGTGGACTCAAAGCTACCTCCTATTGGCCAAGATGATAAGAGTTATAGGAAACTTGACTGCTGCAATCCCGCTACCTGGGATATGCCCTCTAATCTCCTTGCAATAACTATTAAAAGCCCTTCTTAAATTCTCAGAATGGGTAGTTAGATATCACAAATTGATAAGTATAACAAATAAGTTTGATTTATTATTTTCATCATAATAAGAAAGCATTAATAATACTTTTACTACCATCAATAATATTAATACAACTTAAAAGTATATGTGCAGGGAATTTTTTTTTCTGTAGAGTGTAGTTGTCAAACATTTATCAATACATTCTTGTATTTCTCTATAAACCTTGCTTGAGTTTGGCAGGAGTAATAGAAGAGTCAGGGGCCTGGCATCATCAAGACAGGAGGGCTGAAGACTAGGCTAATAACAATTCTGGTGTTGTTATTTGGTTGTTTCAATCATGTACATCCCATCATGATCTCATTTAGGGTTTTTTGGCAAAGATATTAGAGTTGTTTGTCATTAACTTCAGCTCATTTTAGAGATGAGAAACTAAGGTAAACAGGGTTAAGTGACTCACCCAGAGTCACATAGCTGGTAAGCATCTGAGGTCAGATTTGAATTCAGGTATTTCTTACTCTAGGACAGACATTTAATTGACTGCATTATATGGTTGCTCCAATAACAGTGATAACTGACATAAATAGTATTTTAAGGTTTGCTAAGTATTTTACATCTATTATTTCATTTGAGACTCACAAGACCACCGGTAATATAACCAAAAAGTCCCTCAGAGGTAGCCTGGTGGGATAGAAAGTATTATAACTCAGAAAACTTAATTTTTAATCTTCTCTCTGATACTTTCTACCTTTGTGACATAGGAAAGTTGTTGAAAAAAATCATAGTATAAAAAGGAATAGGAATTCAGGGAAACATAGGAAAGTTGGAAAAAATTAGACAAGAACTATATATATATATATATATATATATATATATATATATATATATATATCATGACTAGAATAAGGAAAATGAAGGCAGAATTAGAAAACATCAAAACTTAGATGGAAAATCTAGCTAGCTAAGTTGTTTTCAGATAACTGTTATTCTTTCTTTTTTGTTAAAAATGGTAAATGAGATGATATATGTACAATTGATCTCAATTGCCATGATAAACAGTTTTGCTTAATTATTATTTTAAGAGAAAACAACGTTGATGGACAATAAGTAGGTTATTTATTAGGAAGTGATTATCAAAGAAAAAAATATCAATATATTTTTAAAAGTAGAACCCAGAGTCATCATCACAGCAGAATAAAATATGAGAAGAGAAAGTTAGTGAAACTGGAATCAAATATTTTCCAGTGGGAAATAGGAATAAAAAGCACATTCAATTATTTGCTAAGGATTCTTCCATTAGTACTGAAAATAAAACACATGCTTCCCTTACACAGCAATGTATCTTGTATCTAAGAGACCAGCCTTCACTAAAGAACTGCTCTGAAAAATCATCATCGAATGGAGGTGATCCTAAGTTCCCAGAAGTCAAACTAACTGAACACAAAGTCTTTCAGTTCCTAAGAAACTTGACAGGCCTAATGATAGACTTTGTCTCCTTTTTGAGGCCCAGTCTAGTTACTTTGGGAGAGTCATGACCAACTTATTAGTCACTGAGTAGGGATTTAGAATGTCAGATAATTGAAAGATGAAATCATAAGCTAAAATTAGAATTAGATCCAAAAACAACAAAAGAGGACATTGAGTCCAACCCCACAGCTTTATACATGAAGAAACTGAGACAGGAATTCATTAAGTGACCTGCACAGGTTCAAAAACCTAAAAAGGCAGAATTAACATTTCTGACTACAAATCCATCATATTATCCATTGTACAATTAACTGATGATAATTTCATTCTTTGTATTACAAACTCAGAAGCTAGTGCAATGCCTAACAATAGTGGGCATTTTAAAATGACAAGTTTTTGGTTAAAAATGGTGACTTTTATAAAAAGAAACAAACATCAGAAATGGACAAATACTCCAAATTAGAGGTTCATTTTTTATTTATTGTTTAGAATTAAAGTGTTAATAATGTAGATTAAATTTAAGATTATGAATTTATTATTTTCCTTTCTGGAGAGCCAGTTTTGAAACATTTATTAACATACCTCTGTATAAGGAGGTATGTTCATATACATCAGTGGATAAAGTATCTAAACCAGGAAAATTGATGAACCTTTGAAATATAGTAAATAAAGTAAGAAAAATCTATTGTTAATTACTTTTACTTTCTTTTTTTAATACATGAAGAGTATAATCCAGGATTAGGAAAAAACTGAAATGGTATTGTGGACAGAAAAGCATTGGACTGCGATTGAAACGAGTCAGGTTCTAGATTAAGCTCTACTCTTAATACATTATATAAGTATATGACATAGAGCAAATCCCTTTATCCAAGGATTTTGCTAGAGCTAGTTCATATAGGCTCCCAAAAGCTGATTGTTTAATTTTCAGTGTGAACATTGATACCTTGGAAATCAGTAAAATCTACAAATAAGACCTTGATTTATTATTCTGTCAATTATAGACTAAAATGAATGATAGAGAAAAATTTTAACAATGTAGACCAAAACTAAAAATGTGTCCTGACTTTCAGGCAGTCAATCATTGAACATTTATGAAAACATCACTGACTTCACCTCTCTGGGTTTCAAGTTCCTGATCCATAAGATGACGGAATTGAAGCAGTTTATGAAGTCAAAAATTATACAATTCTCCAAAATTATGTAAATTTTGTAAAGTTCCCAAATTAGATAATTCTCAGAAACATTCTTCCTCTAAGTGAGACTACTTCTATAAATCTACAGAAGTTTCCTAATTCTTGATACCATGTCTCTAGTAGAGTAGAAATAGGCCAAAAGTTGTGTGGTATGCTTTCAAATCGTTACATCCACAAGTAGGGGAAGAAGAGGAAGCAGAGGGTTTACAATTTTTTTCCATGAGGTAGAGAATTAGCTAAATATCAGTTCCATAGATGGTTTTGTTAGATTCAGAGAGGGTTTGAATTGAAAGAGATAAAGGATGAAATTGGAGGGAACGATATGGAAAGTGAAAGGGGACCCAAGCTGTCTCTAATTGGTAATCATCCCAGCTATAAGCACACACACATACACACACATTGAAGAAGTCAAGACCTTTTAACATTGGCATCTGCTGGAAAAATAGCAGATAATCTGGATTTTTAGGACATATTGGGCAGAGAATGAATTATGAATGGACAATTAATGTTGTGGTTGGAGTTATTAATGCAGAGTCAGAAGAAAAAAAGAATGTGATGAGCCAATAAGTTACTAATGTTTTCTGTTGCTGCTGGCCCTAGGTCATCTTAGGCTCCACACATCATATCAACAGTAACATTTGAGGAGCAGGGTTAGAATTATTACTTCCCCTTTTCAAGAGATCAGGGCGGTTATTGCTAAGAGTTTTTGTTGTCTCTTACTTCCATTTCTAACTTTACACATTAGACTTTTTTTTAGTACTGGTATTGACTGAGAGAACAGAGAAGAGAGGAGAAATGTGCTGAGCATCCAACTTATCTCGTGACCGATGCTTGGATCTGTTTCTTCAAAAATAGGAACTTATTCTTCATAGCCTTAAAAGAACTGAGAGGTTCTCTTTCATGGGTAGTTATTAACTTAAATAAAGAATAATGATATCAGAGTATGTTCATGGCCTTAATTTTTTTATTTAACTCAACTCTCCTGAGCCAGTCTCTGGCATCTAAAGAACTAAACTATAAACAATACTGAATAGTGATCCAGTAACATTATTCCCATGACCCACCTGGCAACTTCTAGGAAGCCAAAGTCTTTGGATTTGAGGGGAAAGTATATTTGAAGAGCTGAATAGAAGAGAAAATGTGGACTAGTACTAGCAAGTTTTCTGAGTTGTGAGCAAGTACAGAATGCTGAAACTTTTTTTTCCTCATAAAAATGTGATGAGTATGGGTTTGATGATTTATAAGGCCAATGAGTATCATTGTATAGTGTAAGGAAATGCTAAATTTCAGCTTGAGGTTATTAAAAACCATACTGGAAACTCTTTTAGGAGAAGAACTGTTATTTATTTTCATTTGTATCCCCAGTTTTTAACACTGTATCTGGTAAACAGTGGGTGCTTAATAAGTGCTTATTGACAAAATAAATATGAATTTTATTCCCCTGTTCTAGTTTGCAGACTCTCTAAAATCTATTCAAGGACCCCTTGTTTCGCGGTGGGGTCCATGTTAAATTCTGAAGCTTGCTTAGGTATAGTGAAAACATTTAACATACATCCAGGACTTTTTATTTAGTATTTCATATATTTCTGAGTCTTGAATTTCTGAGAATAGTTAATCAGCTTTTGTAGAGGGCAAGAGGAAACTCTAATACAATATTCTGGTCTGTAGTTCATTTGGATTCATTGAGAGTAGCTGGAGAAACTTACCATCTTCTCATTGATTTGAAGTTTCAAATTCCAATTAATCAGAGCTGTAAATAGCAGTTCTGATGCCTGGGGCAAGAGTTACCTGATGTAAACAGCATGAAATATGCCCTTAAAGGGGAAATTCATTATATGAAAATAATGTAAGTAATAAAGACAGATTCAGCTAATTGGGCAGGATAAATTGCTATTGCGAAGACTTAGGAGCTAGGAACTTGGCATTGAAAAGGACCTCTAATGGCATCTCACCCAACTCATCCCATGATCTTGGTATCCTAACCAAAGGACCTCAGAAAGGATTTTTCTCACTTAACCTTCAAATACAATTGGGAGTAACAGCAAACAGAGAGGGTAAGGAGAGAGAGAGAAAGAGAGAGAGAGAGAGAGAGAGAGAGAGAGAGAGAGAGAGAGAGAGAGAGAGAGAGAGAGAGAGAGAATGATCATCCTGAAAAGGAGAGTGCAAAAGGAAACTATGAGTGAGTGGTTAGCCATTTTTTATTATACAGAGAAGAAAAAGGAAGGAGTAAACAGTCCTACTCTAACTTTCTGGAACCCAAATCTCCTTTTTTACACCTTGTTCAATGTCTGATAGCAATCTTCTTTGTCTTCCTTCCTCTTCATTGGTATTTCATGTTCATTGCTTATAGTTTCTACATTTCTTACCTTGAGTCAAAGATCTGATGGTCCATGGTTAGTTATATATATTCCAGTAACCATTTTTGTTCTGGCTTCCCCAGTTTTAGCATGCATTCTCCTTTTTAGAGAAAATAATTACAATTGAGGAGTTGACTCCAGGTCATCTAGTCTTTCCATATTTATTGAGCATTGATTTTATTTACAGTATTTTACTAAACTGAGTTTGGAACCAATGAAGACTACTTGGATATGTAGTACCACTACCAAAATGAGTGCTTTCCCTACCCACTCACCCACTTCTTCTCTACTGATTAATGACATTCTTTTTTTTTAGGTTTTTGCAAGGCAATGGGGTTAAGTGACTTGCCCAAGATCACACAGCTAGGTAATTATTAAGTGTCTCAGGCCAAATTTGAACTCAGGTACTCCTGACTCCAGGGCTGGTGCTCTGGTCACTGAGCCACCTAGCTGCCCCTAATTAATGACATGCTTAACCACTAAATTAAAAACTTGAAGGTTCTGAGAATTTATTTGCTAACTCCTGAAGTGGTTTCCATGTAGATAGATATCAAAAATATTTTTTGACAAGTACCCCATATAGATTCAGTCATTTTGTCATGAGTTCTTTGTTAGGGAATGGGGCAGAGAGTGCATCGTGTGTGTGTGTGTGTGTGTGTGTGTGTGTGTGTGTGTGTGTGTGTGTGTATGTATGTATGTTAGGGACTGTTGTGTGTGGGAGTGCTGTGAACCTTCATCGCCTGGTGTCCTTGAGCACCAGCATCTTATTTTACTAAATGCCATGGGAGTGGGAGTGGATTAGGTACAGGAAAGGATATTTAAGCACTTTTATTTGGTTCAATAAACGGAGACCTTGAAGACCTTGGTGAACAAAGGCAGAACTTGTCTTCATTGTCTCCTGCCCCTTCAATGCTTGCCTGGAGAAAAATTGAGGGAGTCCAGAAAGGTACTCAACATATGGCACCCGTACAGGGACAAGGAGGTGGAGTTATCTGAGTGAAGTCTGAAATAAGGACACAGCAGATACAAGCAAGAGAACCAGGTGACATCCCAGAGCAGATGACTCTGGAGAAAGTAATTGGTTGATTTGTTATTAGGGGCTAGTTTTAATCAAGCAGGTTTAAAGTGAAAGTGAAAAGACAAATGGTATTCAACCTCTAGGAGTCAGCCAGAGGCAGAGTCTATGAGGCAGTGCCCCAGGGGATGAAGTTTCTTCCTCTAGCAGCAGTCTGTGGCCAAGCCTGAGCACCATGAACTGGATGCGGAGAACCTACTTGCTTTTCTTTTTGCCTGATCACACTGTGTACTCTGGGCTTGACCTGGGTCCTGGACCTGCAACTGGCTGCAGAGACCTTTCATCACTGACAAGGACCCTGATGCAGACTCTGAGTCGGATCTTGACACCAGCGATGAATTTCACTCTCTGTAATGGTGTTGACTGCTGTTCAAGGGTGCAACAACTCCAGGTTGTACTGTCAACATTTTAAGTAATTGCAAATGCTTTCTCTCATTCTCTGAGGTTCCCACCCTCTGCAGAGGGAAGGAATGCAGGCTTTGATACAAGGATATAAGACCCCTCCAAAAACTTATTCTAGAAATAAAGGGATGCCCCCATGCCTTTGTCCTGGTTTGGGGAATTGAGGGGGTTGGGCAATGACTATGTTTTTCAATAGGTTATTGATGGGTAAGCTTCATGGTTAATTAGTTGAGAAAAAAGGGGAAGATTTTTTCTGGGATTGGGAAATTTGAATTTTGTCTTTCAAATGAAGTAGTGTCTATGACTTATATTTCTGTTGAATGGTCTTGATTGGTTATGTGTGTATGTGTGTATTTGAAAATCTATAGGGCATTTTACATATCTCTAATGGCCTGGAGAAGTGGGAGAATGTTTCTATATTGAGATCTGGTACTGGCCAGGGTATCAATCTCAGCTTGGTAAATATGATATAAGAGAATTGTTTTCTGTGTTTGTGTTAGTGTCTAAACTCTGAAATAGGTAAAGTTAAAAGTACTTCTTTTAGTTTGGATTTTGAATTTGATTATTTTGAAAGGTTTTTTGTTGGAAAAAGAAAAAACTTTGTAATCTTTGTCTGATTGTAAATTGGGGATAAAATGTAGTTCAAGGAATTTGGGAACAGTGGTTTTTACAATTGTTTAATTGACATTTGTTTATACTATTTTTGAACTTTTGTTTACAACTTATGTGGCATTCATTATGTAATAATTTTGTTTCAACAAAAGACAAGAAGGGGGATATGTTAGAAACTGTTGTGTGTGGGAGTGCTGTGAACCTTCATCACCTGGTTCCCTTGAGCACCAGAGCCTTGTAAATTAACCAACTGGAAAAGGAAACAGAAAAGCTAACAAGAAAATAAAACCATAAAAATTAGAATTGGACAAATAGAAACTAATGAGTTTATGAGACATCAAGATTCCATCAAACCAAGTCAAAAGGCCATAAAATTGAAGAAAATATAAAGTACCTTTTAGGGAAAGCAAATGACCTAGAAAATAGATTCAGAAGAGATAATTTACAAATTACCATTGTACAAAATTGCCTAGATTAAAAAAAAAGATCCTGAAAAATGTCTTTCAAGAAATTATTAGGGAAAAATATCCAAATATACTACATCAAGAAAACAAAATAATCCTTGAAAGAATATACAGAACACTTCCAGAAAGAGACCCTAGGATAAAAACTCCTAGGACTATGATTCCCAAATTCCAAAATTCTCAGATGAAGGAAAAAATAACTGCAAGCAGCCAAAAAAGGAGAAATTAAAAATTCAAAGGAAGCACAATCAGAATTACACAGGATTTACCAGCTTTCACATTAAAGGATCCAAGGGCTTGGAATATATTCCAGAGGGCAAAGGACCTTGGATTACAACCAAAAATTTACTACCCTGCAAAATTCAGCATATTCTTTCAGGGTAAAAGATGAATGTACAATGCAATAGAGGTCTTCAAAAATTTCCTGATAAAAAGGCCAGAACTGAACAGAGAATTTGACCCTCGTATACAAGACTCAAGAGATGCAAAAAAAGTAAATGGAAAAGGGAAAAAACCCAAATTTTACTCAAAAACATTATATTATACCAATAAAATCAGGGGTGAAATAAGGCTACCCATTATCACCATTACTATTCAATATAGTATTAGCAATGCTAGCTGTAGCAATAAGAGAAGAAAAGGAATCGGAATTGGCAATGAGGGGGCAAAGCTTTCACTCTTTGAAGATGATATAAGAACTTACAGAACTCAAGAAAATCATCTAAAAAACTCTTTGAAATAATTAAAAAAATTCATCAAAGTAGCAGGATATAAAATAAACCCACATAAATCATCAGCATTTTAATATGAATAAGAAAACCCAAGAGCAAGAGATAGAAAGAGAAATTCCACTTAAATTAACACAGGCAACATTAAATACTTGGGAATCTACTTCTCAAGACAAACCCAGAAACTGTAGGAACACAATTGTAAAGCACTTCTCACCCAAATAGAGTCAGATTTAAATAACTGGAAAAAATGTCAATTGGTCATGGTTAGGTCAAATTAATATAATAGAAGTGACAATTCTACCCAAATTAAATTACTTATTCAGTGCCATACCAAATCAAACTACCAAATAACTATTTTACCAAGCTAGAAAAAATAACAAAATTCATCTGGATCAACAAAAGGTAAAAAAAAATAGCAAGGGAATTGATGAAAAACATTTAAAAGAAGGTGGTCTAGCTCTACCAGATCAAAAACTATACTTTATATAAAACAGCAGTCATCAAAACTGCCTGGTACTGGTTAATAAATAGAGTAATGGACCACTGAATTAGGAGAGGTACAAAAGAAACTGCAGTAAATGATTACTGCTTGACAAACTCAAAGACATCAGCTTCTGGGAATAAGAATTCATTATTTGACAAAAATTGTTGGGAGAACTGAAAAATAAAATGGCAAAAACTAGGCATAGATCCACATGTCACACTCTATACCGAAAGGTCAAAATGGGTACAGGGTTTAAACATAAAGAGTGGCACCATAGATAAGTTAATAAATCAAGAAATGCTCATCTATCAGATCAATGACAAGGGGACAAATTCATGACCAAACAAGAAATGCATTATAAATTGCAAAATGAATGATTTTGACTACATTAAGTTAAAAATAATTTGCACTAAAATCAATGTTGCTAAAATCAGAAGGAAAGCAGAAAGCTGGGAAATAATCTTCACAAATAGTAGTTCTGATAAAAGTCTCATTTCTCAAATATATAGGTAATTATATCAAATATGTAAGGTTACAAGTCATTCTCTGAGAGGTATATGGTCAAAGTACATGAATAGACAGTTTTCAAAAGAAGAAATTAAAGCTATATACATATACATATATATATGTATACATACATATATATATATACATATATATATATATATATATATATATATAATCATATGGAAAATACTCCAAATCATTATTGCTTAGAGAAATGAAAATTAAAACAAAACAAATGTGAGGTATTACATCACCCCCATCAAACTGGCCAAGATGAGAAAAAGGAAAAATGATCAATGTTGGATAGGTTGTGGGAGAATTGGGATATTGATGAATTGCTGGTGGAGTTGTGAACTGATCCAACCATTATTGTGGAGAGCAATATGGAACTATGCCCAAAGAATAATCAAACTATTCATTCCTTTTGACCCAGTCATACCAATTCTAGGCCTATATCCAGAAGAAATCATAAAAGTTGGGAAAAGTCCCACGTAGTCCAAAGTATTCATAGCAGCTCTTTTCGTAGTGGCAAAGAGTTGAAAATTGAGGGGATGTCCATCAATTGGGGAATAGCTAAACAAGTTATAATATATGAATACTATGGAATATTATTGTTCTATAAGAAATCATAAATAGACTCTAGAGAAGCATGGAATGAGTTACAGGATCTGATGCTGAATGAAGGGAGCAAAACCAAGAGAACAATATACACATTAATAACAACATTGTGAGATGATCATCCTTGATGGAAGCAGTTTGCTCTCAGCAATTCAGAGAACTAGGACAATCATATTAGACCAGCTATGGACAATGTCAGCCCTATCCGGAAGAAGAAAAACAAAACCAAACCATACCAAACCCAAAACAACCCTTGAACAACCTGGTGAACACTATAAAATTATCTCTTATGTATCTCTTTCCCTTAATTCTAATTCCTCATATTGAAAAATGACTAATCTGTAAACATGTTTATCAAAAATACGTTTGTACAATGTTAACCGTACTGTTTGCTGCTGAGGGGAGGGGGTGGGAAGGGAGGGTGGAAGGAAATATATAACTTAAAAATTTACATATGCATATGAATGGATGTTGAAAAACTTTCATAACATGTATTTGGAAAAATAAAATATCAATTAAAAAAGGAAAAAAATAGATCATATACAACTCTACAAGGGGAGATAACACTTGCAACTAATACAAATTATATTTCTCTTAGATTATTTAAAGATTTGAAAATAGAGGATATGGGTATAGTTGATTCTTGTCCTTCATTATCGAAGGAGACTAAAATGTCATCACTATGTTTAAGACAAATTACAGTTCTTCTAACTGTGGCTGATCAAACCAATAAAAACTCAGAATGCTGTACCACAGGTGGGGCACAAATGGTCCAGGTGAACACCTGGGGTGTTTACTGTAAACTAAAGCATGTTTTTCCTTCCTATTCCATTCCTATTTTCTTTTCCCTTCATCATAATTCCTAATGTGTAAACATGCTAAACACAAATGTACATGTATATACAAAGTTCATGTTTGAGTGTTTGCTGCTGAGGAGAAGGGGAAGGAAGGTAGTATGGAAGGAAATTATGTAACTTATGAATATGCATGTGGATAAATGTTGAAAAGCTTTCATAATATATAATTGGAAAAATAAAATAAAATATTAATTGGAAAAAAGTTCTGAATTCAATCTCAATCACTCTGGGTTCTCAATTAGGAAAATTCCTAATGCATTAAGGTTGGGTTCTCTACCCAATCTTATATTGTATTTTTTTTCTGATGAACTCATGGATTCTTTATGGTTGAATCAAAATCCCTATTGATGAAAACATTTTGCTAATTAAAGTGCAGATTATAATATAGTGTCTGTGGACAGACATTGAAAGTATAAATTGGGGAAAAATTTATTTTTTATGAGACTTCCCTTAGCCTATGTGTTCCATTCTTAGATTTCTGAGGAGCCCAAAATCATTCCTTTCAGTGTTGAAGTAGTTTATAACTTTTATATAGCTTTCTTAGAGTTTGATCTAATCTCTGATACAATGGATTTCTTTTTTCAAGTAGGCATACCAGTGTTTTTCATGCTCAGTTCTGATTATTTGATTCATTTAAAACTTTTCCCTATGGAGTTAAGGTATATGACCTAAAATGATAAATTAAAAAAAAAGACACAAAAAACTAAGATGGGCTGGTTTCAAGTCCAAGTTTACACATGCAATTTGCATCATACAGACAACTCTAGAAAATATGTTACATATGCAATTTATTGTTATGATATGGGGTAGTGTGGTGGAAATATATTTTGATTTGGAATCATAATTTCTGGGTACAGATATTATCTCTGCCACTTGCTTAGTGAATAGTTATAGAATCCTATATCAAGGGATGTTAGAAGGCACCTTGTTCAATTTTCTCATTATCAGAGGAGGAAACTGAAACCTATGAATTCAAACTGAGGTTCAAAGACTTATCTAATATCATACAGATATATCAAAATCAATTCCTTACTTTACTCAAGAAATTTGTGTTAGTTAAAGGAGCTCTTCACTTGTCTATGTTTGATTAGAGATGAAATACAATTCCAATAACACACTTTATGATTATTCCTTGCATTTGGACAGTATTACATATATATTTTTACAAAATCTGTGACACTAAAATAATCCTGCATGATAAATGAGAGCAACACCATATTTTAAGAAAATTCACTTTACTAAACCATGAATTCATAAAAGAGAAGTATAATTCATATTACAGAAGCTTTCACATCAATTAGCCTTTAAATAGTAAGTCCTCTGGCACACTGAAGATTTGATAATTCATCAACTAATTGACAGAGAACCTTGGAAAGCAAAAAAATGTTAAAAGTTCTAGGAATAATTGCCAAATGAAAATTTATCATAAAACCCCTTCAAAATTAGATTTTACAAATAAATTTGATTTACATGTAACTTTTTGGTAGCATGCCCTATCTATAACATAAAATTTGATTAATTTTTAAGTTCTCTCCTAGCTATAGATTCTATGTTCCTATGTCCAAGTTTTCCTTTCTTTTTTTTCAGTTAATAACCTTCCCTTAGGAAATCTTGTGAGCTCCTGTTTATCCCTACTTCTCAATTAAAAACTCATTAGTATCTTTGTCTTTTCTGTCCAGTTTCAGTTGGGTAATACTATTTTTTCCCTTCCCTTCCCTTCCCTTCCCTTCCCTTCCCTTCCCTTCCCTTCCCTTCCCTTCCCTTCCCTTCCCTTCCCTTCCCTTCCCTTCCCTTCCCTTCCCTTCCCTTCCCTTCCCTTCCCTTCCCTTCCCTTCCCTTCCCTTCCCTTCCCTTCCCTTCCTTCCCTTCCCTTCCCTTCCCTTCCCTTCCCTTCCCTTCCCTTCCCTTCCCTTCCCTTCCCTTCCCTTCCCTTCCCTTCCCTTCCCTTCCCTTCCCTTCCCTTCCCTTCCCTTCCCTTCCCTTCCCTTCCCCTTCCCTTCCCTTCCCTTCCCTTCCCTTCCCTTCCCTTCCCTTCCCTTCCCTTCCCTTCCCTTCCCTTCCCTTCCCTTCCCTTCCCTTCCCTTCCCTTCCCCTTCCCTTCCCCTTCCCTTCCCTTCCCTTCCCTTCCCTTCCCTTCCCTTCCCTTCCCTTCCCTTCCCTTCCCTTCCCTTCCCTTCCCTTCCCTTCCCTTCCCTTCCTTCCCTTCCCTTCCCTTCCCTTCCCTTCCCTTCCCTTCCCTTCCCTTCCCTTCCCTTCCCTTCCCTTCCCTTCCCTTCCCCTTCCCTTCCCTTCCTTCCCTTCCCTTCCCTTCCCTTCCCTTCCCTTTTTTCCTTCCCTTCCCTTCCCTTCCCTTCCCTTCCCTTCCCTTCCCTTCCCTTCCCTTCCCTTCCCTTCCCTTCCCTTCCCTTCCCTTCCCTTCCCTTCCCTTCCCTTCCCTTCCCTTCCCTTCCCTTCCCTTCCCTTCCCTTCCCTTCCCTTCCCTTCCCTTCCCTGCTTCCACTGTGCACCTGGGGAATCCTGCATGATCTAATTTCCTCAGGAAATCTCCCTGACTTTCCTCATCTTTTGCACACTAATGAATGATCTCCTTATTACTGTTTTATTCTGTCCTTAACTTTCATGTTCCCCCCAATGTTGTTATTACTCTTTTTTCAAGTCTAGATAATCATTATTTTTATTCATCAACAATCTAAAGGTAATGTTGGAGAATGTTTAATAGTTGGATTCCCTAAAGGGAAAAAAAAGTTTCCTTGTACTTTAAAATGTAGTCTGTATTATTTACACTTTTGGTCTGGACTTCACTAAAATACTATTGCATAGATACTCAACAAACTCATAAATCCATTTGATTGATAAATTACTAATTCAAGGGTTTATAATGATTGCCACTTTTAATCTCTTTCTCCTGAACTCTAAACTAGACTGTTGGAACAAGATTCTTTTTCAGTCTCTACTTGCTTCTCTCTCTCTCTCTCTCTCTCTCTCTCTCTCTCTCTCTCTCTCTCTCTCCATATATATATATATATATATAAATATATATATGTATATATGTATATATATACATCTCTATGTATATATGTAGATACATACATATATACATGTATATAAATACATATATATGCATACACACACACACACACACACACATATATATATATATATATACATATATATATATGTATATATATATATATATATATATATTCTTTTTGTTGATCTCATCTGGCCACATGATTTCAGTCATATCTGCCAGTCCTTACTTCTCAACTAGATGACTCAGGGGATAGAATGCTGGGTCTGGAGTCAGGAAAACATGAATTCAGATGCAGCCTCAGACATTCATCTATTTGTATTACCCTGGAGAAGTCATTTAATTTCTATTTGTCTTAATCCATTGTAGAAGAAAAAAGGAACTATTCTTTGCAAAAAATACAAAAAAAAAACCAAAAACACATATTAGGTCATGAAGACTTAGACTTAAGGTAAATGTCTGAACAACAAAGTTTATAGCAATTCCTCCACTGGAAGTCCAATTGGGGACTATATACATCATCATGGTTATGATCCCAATTAAAGATAGAAACCTCCCTAACAAAGGACTAGCAAGTTGTGATGTCAGCCCTATTCTAGGAAACATCACACCTTCTGTGATTCTCAGGGTGTCCCAAATCATTCCGAAATCATGTTATAAAATATAATGAGATCAATCAGGGGTAGTCTTTAGCAACATAAAGAAGGAAAAAAATAGAAGTAAATTGGCATAAATAGGAACCCAACACATTCCTCTGAATTAAGGCAGAGGGCATGTGTGAGGATCACCATTTCATCAGAACTGTTTTTCCTTTAGTTCCCCAACCAACTGAGCGAGCCACCAAATTAAAAAAAAAAAAACAAAAGACAATATAGTCTTAAACTTCCAATTTGTCCCTTGGGCTTTCATCTCTAGCCTTTGGAGTTTTTAAGTCTTTCAAAGTTTTTTTTTTCCACTTAAAGTATTGAGATTTTTATATAAATCATTCTTTTGCTTCTGATTACTTAACTCTGTGATAATACATAAAAACAAGTTTCTCTGTATCACTTCCTTTTTCCCAATTGAGAGAACCCTCCAGGAATTGCTCACAACAAAAAGTTGTACAAATATTGTTTTACATATGTGCCCTTCACTTCTGTCTTCTGCATCTTTGATGGCTAAGTCTAGTAGTTGTATCATTCAGTCAAAAGGTATACATATACTGTTTAACGATTTTTGTAATATAGTTCAAAACTGTTTCTTGATTATTCCATTTCACAGTTCAATCATTAATGTACCTGTCCTCCCACAGCCCCTCTAGCAACTTTCCTTTTCCTTTTTTGTCTTCTTCTGATGCATGTGGGGTAAAAGTTCAGAGTTTTAATTTACATTTCTTTCATCATAACTGATTTGGAAGAATTTTTACATGCCTATGGATCACTTAAGTTTCTTTTCTTGAGAACAGTTCAAATCTTTTTTTCCCTTTATCTATTGGATAATATTTCTTTTATTTCCTTTAATTTATAGATTTATATCTCATTGACTATATATTTTATATGTCAAACTTTTATCAGATTAATTTATTGAAAATAATTTTGCCAAGTTGATTATTCCTTTTGAACATTTGGCTTATAGACGGTAGATAGAGTACTGCACTTGGCATCAGAAATATTTGAGCTCAAATCCTAGCTTAGATATTTACTAGCTCTGGATAAATTAACCTCTGTCTTCCCCTGTTTCTTATCTGCAAACTTTATCAATATTTGGTTTTCTTATGTTTTCTCTATCAAAGATAATAATCTTTGTGATGGAAAGGCTGAAAAAATACAAAAGAAAACAGCAACAAAACAATAAGTCAGGAGATAGGAAGAGAACACTTGCCCTTGATTAATTCAAGTCAAGACCATATGAACAATGTTCTAGGATTTTGAAAGAAATAGAAAATGTGATTGCTGAGCCACTTAGCGTTAGTGATGCTCGACAGATTGTGCAGGACACGAATGGTCCTACAAGATTAGAGCAAGGCAGATGCTGTTCCAATTTTATCAAAAAAATAATCAAGAAAATGATGTCTCCACACTATAGATGGATGAACTTTACTTCAATTCCTGGTAAAATTCTAGAATGAATCACTGAAGAGATGGATGTTTAGGGAGTATCTAATAGGAGGGAAAAATCACAAAAATAAAGCATGGCTTCATGGAAAAACAGCCCTAACCAAGCTAACCGTATTTTATTCTTTGACAAAGTTACTAAATGGAAATCTTAAAATTTTACATGACCTCAATTTTAGGAGATTATTATGCACTCTTCCTTGCTTTTCTTGTGAAAAGATGGAGAAATATGGACTGGGAGATAAAACACATATATAGATGAATTTGGATTTGACCAAAGTGATTAGACGTAAAGAATAAATATATATATATGGCTTTTTTTGTAGTTGTTATTGCTATTGTTGGCCTGCTAGGAGGTTTTCAGTGAAATGTCTCAGGGATCTGGGTTTGGCACTAGAGAATGAAGATATGGAAGGGAACTTAATGATAATACAATTCACTATATATATATATATATATATATATATGATATATATATGAGATAGAAGAGATAAGTGATTTACTAAAACTCAGACGGATAAAAACTCAAAGAGCCAGAATTCAACTGTTTTCTTTTTTCCAAAGCTAGTAGTTTTTCCACAATATTATATTCTATACTGGTGATTATTTTTTTGTTTTATTATAATCAATGATTTTGGTAAATGCTTCAATGATGCATCATCATCAGCTAGTTGACACAGTAGCTATTAGGCCTAGAATCACAAAGACATGAGTTCAAATATGACCTCAGATAGTTATTAGTGTGTGACCTTGGATAAGTCACCTAACATTTTTGCCTCAATTTTCTCATCCACAAAATGGGGATGATAAATTTTAATTCTTAAATGAATAAAAACAAATCAACTGAAATAATATTTATACAAGCAATTATCACAATGTCTGATACATAGTAAGTACTATATAAATTCTAAATATTATTGTTATTATTATTATTATTATTAAATTAGTAGGTAAGACAAAACTATGAGAAGTAGTTAACATACTTATCAGCAGAATTGGGATCCTAAGAATTCTTTCCCAGCTAGAACAGATACATATGTGAATTCATATATGTGCACATATATACACATTATATTCTTGTTCCATTTTTATTCTTTTTATCTACTTCACATAATTCTTTCACTCTTTTCTCTCAGTTAAGTCAAGTAAAAATCCCCTTTCTTTCCTTCCCGTTAACTTGTATTTATTAATTTTTATTTTAATTCTGCTTCTTTTTTGCTTTTTTTTTTAGGTTTTTTTTTTTTTGCAAGGCAAATGGGGTTAAGTGGCTTGCCCAAGGCCACACAGCTAGGTAATTATTAAGTGCCTGAGACCGGATTTGAACCCAGGTACTCCTGACTCCAAGGCCAGTGCTTTATCCACTACGCCACCTAGCTGCCCCTTTGCTTTTTTTCTATAAAGGATTGTTTTCTCTCGTTCTCTTTTTTACATCTTACCTTTCCTGTTTATTTTAGACATATTCTTTAGATCTTGGTCTTTATCCCTTCATTAGTACTATATTGCTCATGTAATAAAAGCTTCTAATACCTATTTTGAGTTTCTTCTTCTTAACAATTTTATTGTCTTTTAGATCTTAACCCCTGCCCATTCTTCTTTTTTTCCTATTATGTTTCACATTTAGAAATACTAATTCTTACAGCAAATTGAGGATATCAATGTCTCCCCATGGTAGGAATTTTCCTTTTCATGATTGTGCAGTTCATACACTTTTACCTCCCAGTTTTTTTCCCATTCAACAAGAAATTGCCCCTTTGTTTCTTTTCCCACCTATTATTTTAGATGTTAATTGCCTCCAGATTATCTTTTTTTCTAAAGCAGAATAGTGTCTAAAGAGACCCAGCACTATCTCAAAGGTAGACTTCTCTAAATCCCCAATCCTTGTCAAATATTCTCATTATAACATCCACATCCACATCTTTTATGCTAGAATTTGTCTTTCCCTTCATGGAAGTCCCCCCCCTTCCCACCCCTCAGGGGAAGGTGGGAACCAACTGAAATGATTCCCTCTTTTCCTTTAGCTATACTAATTATCTTTATGTTTAATATGTTCCCTGATGATTTATTTGCTTGTGCCCAAGATCTTTGTTTTTTCCTCCTGAGACAATTAGTAATCTTTCTTTTTCCCTTGTGTTTCCTATTGCTCATTTTCTCATTCCTTTTCCTTGAAGGTTGAACCTTAAAGTTATTTCAGTCTTTTCCCACAAAAAAAATCACTTTTGGCCATCATCCCTAATTCCAAGGAACTTCTTTGGACAAAAAAAGTGAAGAATGTTCATCCCCTTCCCTTCAGACCTCCTAGAGTTCTATATGCAAGCTAACACCCTATTCATTTCCTCTGCTCCCTAGTTTTCATGCTCAATATTGCTAAATATCAACTCACAGTAGCCTCAGTCAGAGAACATTACTGCTTTCCTATATTAAACTTTCACCTCCTATGGGAAAGAGGGAGAGTTGACCAATCCAAGTTCTGCTGTTTGTTTCCATCAAATGGAAGTAAGGGAAAGGGAAAGATATGCTGACAGGGGTCTTGACTTAGGACAACTGTTGCAATTATATTTTTTACCTCTGGCAAAGAATTTCTTTTTTAGGGATGGATAGTTTAAGAGGTAGTAGGGACTATGGTAAAAATTTAGTTTTTTATCATGTTGGTCAGATGACAGTTATTTTAATTAATTTCTATTTGTTACCATTTCCTTAATTATGAATGTAAGCAACAACACATTTTTCTGACATGGAATTCTTGGGTTTAACTGGGAGTTATGGGAGTCCATCACACACACATACATACAACACAATTAAGAATTCCATCTCTAGATTTTCACTGCTGGAATCCTCAAACCTCTTCAATTCCCTAGCAAAGGAATAGATCAGCATGCTAATTCCTTTATATTATCAAAATGTTTGATCATGTGTATTTTCAAAGTTGCTTTAAAGAATAATATGCTGTCTATTAACATATTTTTTCAAGGATTTATAGGTTTCTTCTGAGTTATAAAAGTCTTAACTATCTATGTTTGAAAGTTCCCAAGATGATTTATTGTCTATTGATGAGTTTTTTTTTAGCGTATTTAGGTTTTCCAGGATTTCCAGGGTAGCTTGGTAATGAAGCCCAAAGAGGAGGCAAACTCTCTCTAAGGCTAAATACTACTTGTCTAGAGTGTTCCTTTAAGTAGATGTCTTATTACTATTTTATGTTGTGTGTTTCCACTTTTTCACTAATAATGTATATTTCTGAGAGGATGTGTCCCTGAGTTACAGATGTTTTTAGTAATTCTTTGCATCTGCTATCTGATTATTAAACTACGTGTACCAGTAATGCTTTATTGGAGTATAGACCAAGTGTGTACCTTAAAGTCTGGATTTCTCCCCCTGAGAATTCAACCTACAAAACTTTGAGTTCTGTATAGGAGTGCTCTCCAGAATTAGTGCTATATTACACTTTCCCCCAGATCCTACCCACCTTCCTTACCAGGCTCTGTAGATGCATAGGGGTCATAGTATATAAGCTATATACTTCGACTATGTCTCAGTGTTCATAGGCTTTTGTACCGGGCCTTCCAAAGGTGAGGCTGGTATTTTGCTATGACTGATTGCCTCAAGTCTCTTCATATTTCATAATGATGAAATCAATAGAATTCATTCAAGATCAACTTTTCCCTACCAAGAAAGGGAGAAAAAATATATACAGAACTATCCAATCTGCCAGTTGCAGTGGAACTGATGGGGAGATACTGGGGAATTAAGTGACTTTGCCAGGTCATAAAGCTAGTAGGTTTGCACAGTAGATAGTGCAGCAGGGCTAGAGTCAAGAAGATTCATTTTTATTAGTTCAAATCTGATCTCAGATTGCAGTCTGTGTAACCTGGGCAAGTCATTTTAACCTCTTTGCCTCAGTTTATTATCTGTAAAATGATCTGGAGAAGGAAATGGAATACAATTTCAGTATCTATTCCAAGAAGCTCCCCAATACAATCATGAAGAGTAGGACATAACTGAAACAGAACAACAATTATATTTATGGCATTCAAGTCTTCCTAACTCTGAATACAATTCAGTATTGACTATTTTGTCAATCTGCCTCTCTCTTCCCAAATTAGCTTAAAATTTTACTTGCTTATGCACCTGATACATATTTACATGTAACCCATTTTATTATTCTTAGTTTCATTTTCCATATTTAGGTCATTCTGAGTTTCAGATCTTCCCTCCCTATTCTTATAGAACCATTCCATACTTTTGATTCATGCTATGTTATCTGTCCTTGTTACCACCTTTTGAATATATGTATATTTTTTTAAAAATTAAAGTCAATTCATAAGTTGATGTTAATTTCAGGACCTCACCAGCAGACTCAGAGTTGTCCTATAGTAATAGTTTCAATGATAATTTATTTCAATTCACATTGAAAATTCCTTGAAAAAAGTCATTTTACTCTTTGATTCTCATAACAAAAAAATTAAAATATGTTCAAACTTTCTGATATACTCTTTAACTATATGCCATTACTTAATTATGATGAATAACTTTCCATAAGAATACTTCAATTTTCTTCAAGAATAGAAAAATATTAATTAATAAAGTTCTAATGTATTGTGGTAGATTCTGTATTTTTAATTCTGAAATTCTTGTCTGAGAATTTCATAGTATTTTACTCTGACTCTTCTCTGCCTTTATTCCTACTATACCTACTTCTCTTCCTCTTTCACAGACTCTTTCTATGCTTCTTCCTCCCTATTTCCAGGCCACCAATTCTTACCTGGCAACACTTACACCTCTCTCCTCTACACTCCTAATTTGATCCCATATTTCATTATTTGTTTTGTTCCTTGGGTTCATTCAAGGATCCCCAGTATTGTGGACTTCCACAATTAACGAACTTTAGAAGGTCTGATCCTGGGCAGCCCTCACCATCTGCTTTCTCTGTTCTGTATCTATTCTTTATGTTGGACAGAATTTCTGAAAATACTTCCTCTTGGGCAATAAATTTCTAAGCCTAAGGCTGTTTGTAATTTGATTGTCTATCAAAGCTATAGATACAGCCAAAAGTTCTCTTTCATTAAGCGGATATATTTAGCAGACTCTGGGCAACAAAACACCAGGTTCTGTCCTGAAAAGACTGATTTGTATTGACAATAGTTCCTTTAGATTATTTCAGGATCTCAATAGCAAATTAATGGCTGTCTCATAGTTATTGTTTGGATGATGAATGTCATTATATTGATGAATTCTTAAACCCAAATTTAAAAATATGTTTGAAGCCAAATGAAAAAAATCCATTGTACATGAATTCTCTACCCAGAAACACTACCATGGGCAATGATACCGAATATTTTTCTCTAATTTTATTTGGCTTTAATTTTAAAAATATACTGGACAAAATTTTATAAAGAAAAAGAAAAAAATGCTATCTTATCCCAAGATAAGAGGTTCATCAATAGATGAAAAGAAACGACCACTACCTAGAACTAGATAGTACTAGTTCTTTTTTAATTATATCATTTTAATATATTTGTATATAAATATTCTTTAAGCTATGGGAAAAAATGTAGGGGCATACATACCAGATACAGGCAACATAAAAAAAACCACAGTAAAAGTAAATAGTGCAAAAACTGAGAAGCAGAATGTTCTGATTTGGGGAAATATTTTTAGTAGCAACTATTGGATCAATAAACAATCATTTAATAAATAGCTGTCATATGCCCAACATTGTGCTAGGAACCAACTATATAAAGATAAAAGGGAAACAAGAAGAGAGGCAGCTCTCTAAATCTTTCAGTTCCAGAGAAGGTGATTTCTTGTCTTAGTGTTGTGGAGGATACTAAAATATGAAAAACCTAAGACAGTAAGGCAGAAGAGTAGAGTGCCTGGATCTAGAATCAGGAAGACATTAGACATTTACTAGCTGTGTGACCCTGAGCAAGTATTTTAAGTTTTGTTTGTCTTGGTTTCTTCATATCTAAAGTGGGGATAATAACAGTTCATCTTCCAAGATTGTGTGGAGGATCAAATAGGATAATATTTGTAAAGTACATTGTCAAATCTTTAAGTTCTATTATTACTGTGTTAATAGTTAATAATGTCCTTGTTCTCTCTGTTCCACTTGCTTCTGATAAAATAGCAAGAACAAAGCGATATTCATTTCTTTCAAATTAGGCAGTTTTTAACCTCCATTTGTGAAACAAAAAGAATGAAAAGTCAAACAATTAGCCAATTTGTAATTCTTTGAAATGAACATCCTTTTAAGCTCAATATACTAAACTTGATTTTATGAGGAATTTGTTACACTTGCTGAACTTAATTTGTTCTTTACACTAATAGAGTAAAATAATAATTGGAACATCTTCTTCTTCAACAATTTCCATTAAAAAGTAGGATATCTAACTTCAAATTTCTGGAAATTTAGCATCTCCAAAAACAATCCAATGAAAAAAAAAAGACATGTGTACCTAATATTTTATCAAAAGGAAGGGTATGTGAGAGTTTATATGTCCCCAAAAAGATGTACTACTTTTAAAAAGTTGTAATAGCACAAAATGGGATATATATATATATACATATATATATATATATATATATATATATATATGTATATATATATATATCCTCTCTGGTTCTTTCCAGTTTGAATTTTCTATGACTATCTGAATGCATTATCATACTCAATAGTTCTTCAAAATACCCCTTGAATATTGATTTATTTTAGTGATTCTTGCCTTGTTTAGTCCAACAGAAAGGAAAGGATTCTGAATTTCATTTCTACAAATGACCCTTTTAGCTACAAATTTGTTTTTTGGTGATTACTAGTCATGTCACTATGTCCCATTTCCAAAATACATAGGTGTTAGGCTGGAGGATGCCTGCAAACTGTAATAGCTGTATAATGTGAAAAAAATATGAAATATAAATTTACTAATTTATATTTTTCTCACTTCATTTCAATTCATTTCCATTTTATTAAATACCCCAAACATATGTACACTCTGCTGGGCTACTTTAACCCATAGTAATAAGATTAGTGCACTTATGTGCTTATAATTTGGGAGAGAATTTTGGAAGACAACTTTCCTCCCCATTTCTGTGATTATTTTTATTTTAGGGTTGACCATGTTCAAAATATTCATGCTGAAATATGCTGAAAGTCACAAAATGTTGTGTCGAGTAGTCATAGTTTGAAAGATGGACATTTTACAAATAAGTAGACTGAGATCTTAAAAAAGTGAAATGACATGCCTAAAGTAACATGGGACATGTTAGAGTTGAGTTATGAACTCATAATCTTTGATTCAAAATGCAGACTGCACTCCCACTGTACTATTCAGTATCCCTAAAAGAATTTACTCAATGTATTAATAGAATGCAGGCATTTCATTCTTCATGGATTACACTTCAAAAATCTTACTTGGAAAATAGAGAACATAGGAACTGGCAAAGAAGATTAATAATTCAAATATTTCCTTAATGAACAGCATGTTCACTAAGTACATTCATACATAAACAACAGATCAAAGCAGGTTGATTAAGTTAAGTGCAGAAGCATAAAATAAATATCTTGCTTGCATTTAATTTTCTCATACAGTAAATAACACAGGACTCATCAACATCCAGTGGTTTGTAATCCATAATTATTTATATCCCATGTCCAATAAAAAAAATGGTCTTTGACCATTGAACACACAGTCTAATTAGTCCAATAGGTCTGATACTTACATTCAGATAAACATAAGTTAAATGAACAAGTCACTTCCCCATGTTTCCAAACTGGGACAACAATGTGAAATTCTCCAAGGGATCATTTTGCTTTAGTACAGAGTGCCTCCAAAATTTCAAATGACTCAAGACTTAACAGGAACTGACAGTAACTTTCAAAAGATACAGCTGATGGAGCTATTCCATGTGCCAAAGGCTGAATTACCATTCCCCAACTTTGCATTTCTGCATTCTCCTATGGCCCCAATCATTTGCTTTAGTGGCCCCTTGTCGGCAGTAGTTCTGTTTTATGGGCTGCAACTTAATCTCATCAGGTCTCCCCAACTTCACTGAGCTGGGTCAGTGCTTCACTGGAAAATCTCCCAGAAAAAGCTTTTATGTTATGATTCCACACTGATACTAACTTTATGTTCAAAGGACTTAAGATCTAGATTCTGGACCTTTTAAATAGAACCAAGGGATATAAAGCTAAAATGTATTATGGAGGTCATCTACCTCAACCTTGTGATGTTTAAAAGGGTCCAGGAGATATACTTTCTGAGTAATTTAATAGTTTTATTTAACATGTCAGCATTTTAATAAAAGGATCATTGTTTGGTTGTCTCCCTCTTAAACCAAAGGATATTTTTTGAATGGTATAATGGTAGAGATGTATTAGGTAATGAAGGTGCTATAAAAGCAAAAAAAGATCAATTTATTTAACAAAACAAAAAAGTTTGCTTAATTTAATTGAACTGGGTACAGTCAAAGAGATAGGTCACCAGAGTAAAATGGCTTGGGGAACTTAAATGGCTTTGTCTAGTTCTACCTAGCTCATGTGCCCAGAACCTCCTTCCCTCTAAGATCCTGACAAGGATTGATTGATGCAATAAACTATGATGAAAACAGCACTCATTTGAGAGCAAAAGGATGTTCTCTAAAATTTCATTCTAATACTAACTTGTACAATCTTAAATAAGTCATTTGAACTCTCTGGGCCTCAGTTTACCCATCTACCAAATGAGAGAGTTGCACAATATGGTCCCCAAGGATCAATTTAAAAACCTCTGGCCCTAAAGAATCCTAGCACAGGGTATGACAAGCATTCAGACAAGAAGTTGAAACAAAGTTTGTGAGTATTCATTCTTAAACAACCTCTTTTTTATTGGGTTGTTGTTTCTACATATCTAAAAAGCAATCAGAGAAGGTACTTTTCTCTACTAGCTGTAGCAATTCAACAGTGGATTGGTACAGATAATGGAAAAACGCCTTTTCTATTACAAGGCAGAATTAGTTTATTTCTTGGTTTGTTTTTTCTTAAAATTGAAATTATGAATCAAAATAAAGAACAGTTCCTATTATAGAAGAGGGAAAAATTTAAGTTGAAGTTAAGCAAGCAGAAAAAGATTTTAATAGAGGGACAACTTTCTTTGTGAGCAAGTTAATGCTGCTACTTTTAGGAAACAGAAGATCCTTAAGATACAGACAAAATACCATGAATAACTCATGAGCAGAATTTATGGGAAAAAATTCCAGTGACTATAATAACCACAAAAAGAACCAATAATATGGAATTTGTGTTTTAAAACTCAACTTTATATTGAAAGTGATAAATATATCTCTGTTGCCAAAGACCCTAGTGGTACCATTACTATTGAGGCCCATTGTAGATAGCACTGTGTCAAATATAGATCTTCCTCATTTAATTGGAAAATGGGTAATGTGTAGAGATGAATAATGACATGTCCTAAGAAGAAAGATCTACAGCATTTAGACTATTCATTCTATCAAAAGAGAAAATAATGACAAAAACTGCTTTTGCACTATCATTCTAATGAGAACAATGACAAATTATCTTGCTGGGCAATTCAGAGAAAGAAATAAAGGCAATCGATGACTGTGTCTAAATAATGATAATAATATTCCAATCACCCTTAGGACTATGATTTATTTGAAGGGGCTACTTCCTACAGCAGTGTAAATTGAAAAATGTCAATGTTTGCTTATCCTGGGTGATTCTCATCATGTACTCCCATAAATCCTATAAATTCTAATAGGAGCCAATATTTATTAAAAATTTCAAAGCTGATTCTAAATCACTAATGTTTGAATTCATATAAATTAAAAATCTATATTATGAAAATTTTGAATCTTCATCCAAAAGTTTGATGTTATAAAGATGCTGTTATGAAATCATCAGTCTGGAATAGATCCAAAGAGAGAAAAAGGTATAGTTAATGCCTCTTACACCTGCCAACAAAATTACATAGAGTAGTGTACTAACTTGTAAAGACCTGCAGAATAGTAGATTCCATAGTGTTGCCCAATAATCCATGGCCACTTTGTATTTTCAGTCTGTATCGACTCCCACACAAAGTCAGATTCAGTTTTGAACTACTCTGACCCCAGTCGAACTAATTAACCTTTTGAAAAAAATGCTAGACTCTTTAGAGACTCAAAAGTATCAATCACTTTGATTGCATCCCTCTATAAAAGAAAGTACCTAACTAACCACTATAGGATTCTACTGTAGCACCTGGTTAAAAACAATAGAAACTATGAATTCTTTTCTTGTTGCTGTTTGTTTTTTTTTTTACTCCAAGTCCCTCAAAGACAGTTTTTCATTGCCTTCTTCATAACGACACTTTGGATACTTAAAAACCA
This sequence comes from Macrotis lagotis, assembly GCF_037893015.1. Classification (NCBI taxonomy): domain Eukaryota; kingdom Metazoa; phylum Chordata; class Mammalia; order Peramelemorphia; family Peramelidae; genus Macrotis; species Macrotis lagotis. The sequence continues at coordinate 199,472,110 of NC_133662.1, forward strand.
CTATGAAGTCCAAAACAATTCAACTGATAAGTATCTTTAAAGGAACTAAAATGTGCCAAACTCAATTCTACATATTATGCACAAAAGGGCAGAATGAAACAGTCCTTATTCCCAAGCAATTTGCATATATGCATCTACATACCTAATATGCTTGTATATATATATATATGTGCATGTGTGTGTGCGCACAGGCATAAATATGTGTGTCTACATGTATATATGTTTAGATATGCATCCATAAATACACATGCATATATAATTACCAAATAGTATATATATATATATATATATATATATATATATATATATATGAAATCAAATAGTATGATTAGAGGAGGGAGGGAGAAAAAGAGAAGAGAGAAACAGATTCAATTCTCAAGAACTTGTGCTCTTGTGCTCCTCTTCTAGCACATTTAAAGAAAGTCATTAGCACAGAGGATTGTTTAAAAATGTGGATTCTATTAACCTCTGTTCAACAATCTAGTTACTTTAGGTAAGTTTGGCTTGGGGATTCAAAGTAGAGAGGAAATTAAAGTGTTGTTTATTTGATTTTTTTAAATTGTTCACATACCTGAGGCATAATAAATTATTTCTCTGAACATTGATGATTAAATGAAATGGTGACTAATTAGTAATGTAACATTTGCTTCCATAATACTTAGGAACCTTCTATTCATGTTCAGAAATGTATTAATATAAGATGGTCTCCAAATGAAAATTAAATATATTCAAATTTTCAAATTATGCAGGAATTAAAAACATAGTTTTAAAGGTATTTGCATAGTAGGAGGAAATTAGTTTTTAATGAAACTGAAATTCATTTCCAAAGAGCTTTGAGAAGGAGGAAAGAGTTCACCCAGAGGGAAACTTTTTAAAGAGAAAAGTGGAATTTTTTTGTGTCCATTTGTGTTCATATCTTCATCAAAAGTTTAATATGGGCCAAGTACTGTACCTTAGCACTGACAGTACAAATAGTTAGCAAAAACAATTCTTGCTCTCAAAGAACTGACAGTTTAGGTTCATTTCCTGCTTCCATTCCCCAGATTATCACCTATCCACTATTCACAAAACTAGGGTTGTAAGAATGGTGGATATTAAGAAACAATTAACAATCAATCATATTAAAATAAAAACCACCCCAAATACATGAATATCTCAGTAGAAACAGAAAAGGTCTTTGACAATAAATTGCTCTCATTTATCCATTCTTTCATTAATGTATATAAACAGGTACATACGCAATACACAGTGTTGGGGGAATGTAACCTTAGAGGCAGGGTCACTCAGAGCTGGGAGGATTAATAAAGTAGTCCTTTTTATTCAGAGCAAACGATTGGATAAATACATTGCCTTCAACCTTGGTCATTCAAGATACAAAATTGTTTTGAATTCTGAGTATTATAGAAGAGATAATTCATGAGTGTGGGAGTGGTGAGAGTGGGGAGGGTACATATAACTTTGCTATAGTAGAATTTATTCAAAGAACTAGAGTGTCAGCATGGAATAGAGAAAAATAAAGTGATGGGTACAGGCAAATGATTGTATAGATCACAATAGTTCTTAGTGTGGAAAGTGATTTCTCTATGTTGTTCAAACTATACCAAATTGGTGAGAAAATGAATTCTCAGAGCATCATATCTCCAAATAATTATCTGCCCTTTGCTGAATCATTTCATCCATAGCTTTACCTAAGCCACTAGGAAACAAATATTAAACACTGTAGCACCAAGTGATGATGATGATGTTTTTCTGATATTCTCAAAGACCATGACATCAGGGAGGTGATGCCATAGGACCAAGTATAGATCCTGTAAATATCTCACAGGAAACTTCCTTCCAATTTGACATAATGACGTCTCTGGATCTGTTCATTCAGATAATTTTACAATCATATAAACTATATCTCTCTATTTTATCTACAAACATCAAGGAATCGACAAACATTTATCAAGCATATATGCCAGTCCCCGGCTAAGCCGTGATCATACAAATGAATGACATACTTTATCATATGCCTTACCAAAATCCAGGCAAATTTAGTTGCCATTCTAGTAGCCATAAGAGTGGTTGCTGTTATTTGTCCTTTGTTCTCAAAGAAAGCTGTGACATCTGGGAGGTGATGCCATGACAAGCAAGTGAGTTGGATTTAAGAGAGGGAGTACTGTGCAAAGTCACTCACTTCACTTTCTCCTCCAGAGTATTTGGGAGTGTGTATACCATTTGTCAACTCACCCTGCAGGAAACAATTCCATTGGTCCTAAACCCAATAGAGACTAACAAATTGCATGACAGGGATAGGTTAAAAAAAAGACTAAATTTCCCTGTGGGTAAAGGAAAGATCCAATGAGAATGCTCTAAATTGTAGCAGGAAAATGCTCTATGTACATTCTATGTACTCTATATTAGCAACTATGTCAAAAAAAAAGGAAATGAGATTAATCTGCTATGAAATGTTCCTGATGTAGACAAGTTGATTTCTTGTGATCACTACTTTCCTTTCAAGATGTTTCACTAACCAGGAATTGAAAACCACTTCTAAAATTCTATGGTGTGATTCTATTATAAAGAGTGCTCCATTGGGAGTCAGAGACTAGTGTAGAATCCTTGCTCCTCAATGACAACCTGTACAATCTTCAGCAAAGTATTTAACTCCTCTAGGTCCAATTCCTTATCTGTAAAATTAGGAATTTGAATTATATGTTGATCAAAATTTTGTTTTGCTTTGTTTTTCCAGTTCTGAATCTATGGGGTAAAAATGAATTATAGCTAACTAGTAGCTATAAATAGTGTCAAGAACAAATTCATATTTTTTCTTTATGTCAGCTTGGTGTATTATAGAACCTTAAAAGATCATTATCTTTACTCAGATATACTCCAGTTCCTTGTCAATTTAAAGCCATTCTAATGTTATGTATGTGTATGTTTGTGTGTGCGTATTTCTGATATTTAGTTTTTATTTCTACAATTTCTTTCTACAATTGCAATTGTAGAAGTAAAAATGTTTGCTGATAAATGTTTCAAAATGAAATGAGTTATTAAGAATAATTGGACTGCTAATATTTCATACAACATCAGAATTAATAGGTACCTCAAAGTCTATCTCTAATCTAACCAAAAAAGATAAAGTTTCCCCATACAATGTATCTAGATAGCACTATGGATAGCATGTTGGACATGGATTCAGGAAGACGCCTCTTCAAAAGTTCAAATTCATCCTCAGAAACTTTCTAGCTGTGTGACCCTGGACAAATTACTTATTTTTTTGCCTCAGTTTCTCATCTTTCAAATGAACTAGAGGAGGAAATGGCAATCTACTCCATTTTCTTTGTCAAGAAAATACCAAATAGAGTTACAAAGAGTTTAAATCCAACTGGAAAAGGACTCAGTAACAACAAAATGTATCTAGCAAGTAAATCAGTTTTTCATTGAAGAACTGCTATGAAAAGGAACCCAGTACCTCTCGATATAATCCATTCCATATTTGGATAATTCTAATGATAAGGAAGCTTTCCTTACATCATGTGTAAGAATCACTCTTTGCAATCTCACTCATTTCTTCTCCTATTCTAATGAACCAAAGAGAACCATTTTAATTTTTTTCCCATGAGTCAACCCTTCAATTCTTAAAGCCAGTTTGCATGTCCACTTTTAATCTTCTACTTTTCAATTTCTTTAACTAATTCTACCAAGGCATTAGCTTAAAACTGCTCATCATTCGAGGAGTTTTTATTGAATGCTTTATAAATTAAGTGTCCTTCCTACCCAGTAGTATGCAGATTTGAATAGAATATTCAAGCAATGGTAAGACCAGGGGAAAAATATCAGTGAGATCATAATGTTCCCTCTTTTAGATACTTAGCCTCTCTTAAAAAAGTGTGATTTTGCATTCATTTTTCTTCTTTGTTGACTGATATATCACACTATTGACTCATACTGAGTTTTCAATGCACAGCAAATTCTCAAAATGTTTTATAGAAACCCCTGTGTTGTGGCTCCATCACCTTGTATTTATGGAGCCAAGTTATTAAAACAAGTGTAGGACTCAATATTTGCCTTTATTAATAATGCATTTTGTATATGTTATATCCCCCAATAAAATGTATGTTCCTTGAATACTATTTTTGTCTTTTTGTTTTTAATACCTTATACAATGTACATTAACACAATAGTTTTACTACATTGAATGGAATTGAATTTTTGAGACTATTGTGAGGATATTAGTATGTCAACCGTTTGATATAGGAGCTATGCTTCCAGTTGTGTTGCAATTACACAGTAGATAAATATATATTATTTCATCTAAGTCATTGACAAAAATGTTAAACTACTGAGAGACAGAGTTTAGAATTTTTAGGAATGTATTATAAGTCTCCTAAGCTAAGACTAAATCATTAATTAGTATTCTCTATATTTGCTAATTCAATCAGTTTTGAAATTTCAAGATCATGTCATGATTTGACCCATATTATTTCAACTCCTCTATAAAAAATAACAAAAAGTTATATATGGATATACAAAAAGTATAAAATGCTTCATTGAAGTTTCTAAAGCAATCCTGTGTGTTTTAGGTCAGAGAAGGAAATTAAGTTAATTATTAAGACCAATTTTTATATTTATTTTTTAAATTATAAAGTAATTTTTACTTCTTCCCACCAATTCCTTGGGGAAAATAATAAAATAATTGAAATATATATATGTATATATATACATACATATATATATATATATATATATATATATATCTATGAAAAACCTAGGAAAACAAATTCCCATGTTGGTCATGCCCAATGATATATGCCTGATTTTGCATATTTGGTGCATACTTCCTTTCATCAGAACCTTCATCATAAGTTCTCTGGAATTATGGTGGATCATGGTTTGGATAATAACTATTGTCTTTCAAAATTGTTAATTTTTTCAATATTGTTGTAATGCCTAATTTGTTCTGCAGTGTCTACTCACCTAACTCTTCCTTAGTTCATACAAATATTCCCAGGTTCTCCTAACAATATTTCTTTTACCATGCTAATATTCCCTATATTAATATTTTGACAAACCATTCCCCAACTTTGAGAATAACCTTAGTAACTTTTTTTGAGTATATCCCCACTTTGCTTTATAGAATAGATCAACCATTCTACATCCCTACCAACTACATCAATTTGTGTATTTTCCTGAAGGTCTTCTACCATTGTCTTTGTCCTTTTTTTTTTTATCAGTTTTGTAAATCTACTGAGAGGTGGAGCTGCAGAATTGTTTTAAATTGCATTTCTCTATTATTGATTTGAAGGTTTTTTTCCCTTATGGCTATATTTTTTCATTATGACTAAAAGAAATAAATTATTTTGTTAGAAACTATTTCCTTAATCATATGCAAGTTATAATTTGGGGTTCATCTCCTGAGAACTGACTGTTCATATCCTTTGACAACTTGTCTATGGGGAATAAATCTTATCCTTATCAGTTTAAATCAGTTGCTTTTGTACCTTGGCTATGAGAATTTTAACAGAAAAGCTTGCTGCAAATAACTTCTCCCAGTGAACTTTTATTTTTAATATTAGTTGTATTAGGTTTGTTTGTTGAAAAAATTTAATTTTGAATCCATTTTGTCTACTGTGTTCCTTTTTATGTTTTGTTTGATCATAATCTCTTCCCATAACCAAAAGATCCAAAAGGCAATTTCTTCTTTACTCTTTAAATTTGTTTATGATGTGACATTTCCTGTGTGTACTGTTTCTCTCACAAGATGCTTTATCACCCAACTCTGGGCATTTTCACTGCCTGTTCCCCTGATTTCCTTTCTCATTCCTGCTATTGACTTCCCTTGTTTTCTCCAATTCCTTAGAATGCTACCTTCTACAGAAAAACTTTCCCAATCTCCTTTAGTTCTAGCACCTTCCCACTATTTATTGTCTTCAATTTAGAATTTATAGAACTTGCTTGTTCATAGCTGTTTGTGTAGTATCTTGCACTTAGATTGTGATCTCTCTGAAAGCAAATATTATCACTGTTGTTATCATTATTATTAGTCTTTCTTTGTATCTTCTCAGAATTTAGCATAGATATGTCACATAGTAAATACTTCATAAATGTTTTTTGACTAATTGGTTGAAAATTTCTCCTAAAATTTCAAAACAATAAATAAACAATAAAAACTACTTTCTTTGGGAAAAAGAACAAAATAAACCAATATCTAATTTAACTTAAAATAAGAGAAATTAAATGATTAGTTTTGAATATTAAAACATCAAATGTGCAACAAATTATCATATAAATATTTTATTTGTTTTCCAATTTTATACAATAGTAGTTTCTACCTATTATTTTTTGATAAGGTTTTGAATTTTACACTTTTCCCCCCACCCTTCCTTCTCCCTCCCCCACAGAAAGCAATCCGATAATCTTTATATGGTTTCCATGCTATGCATTGATCAAAATTGAACATGTTGAGAGGAAAAAAAAACATATCCTTGAGGAAAAAAATAAGATATTAGAGATAGAAAAATTAAGTCGCACGTATAACAACTTTTTTCTTTAAAATTGAAGGTAATAATCTTTGAACTTTGTTTAAACTCCACAGTTCTTTCTATGGATACAGATGGTATTCTTTGTGTTATATACCCTAAAATTTAAAATTTTCCCTCATTATTGCATTGATGGAATGATCAAGTCCATTAAGATTGATTATCACCCCCCCATGTTGGTGTTAGGGTGTATAGTGTTTTTCTGGTTCTGCCCATCTTGCTCAGCATCAATTCATGCAAATCTTTCCAGGCTTCTCTGAATTCCTGTCCCTCCTTGTTTCTAATAGAATAGTGTTCCATAACATACATATACTGATACCCTCCTCGATTTCCAGTTCTTTGCCACTACAAACAGAGCTTCTATGAATATTTTTGTACAAGTGATTTTTTTTAGATTTTTTTGCAAGGCAAATGGGGTTAAATGGCTTGCCCAAGGCCACACAGCTAGGTAACAAGTGATGTTTTTACCCTTTTTCATGATCACTTCAGAGTACAGACCCAGTAGTGGTATTGCTGGATCAAAAAGTATAAATGTACAACAAATTAAAAAAATAAATTATATTTTAGAAACTACTTTCTCAACTATAAATAAAATATGTGAATATTTTCAAAAATATATTAGAGAATTTAACTATCTCAAAAAAATAAATCAAAATGAGACATAAATGAACTACAAATTATACAGTGTGAGTAAGAAAGCTAGGAGGAGTAGTTGAAGAAGAGAAAATATTCCAGTTATGGAGGAAAGTCAGTGAAAATTCCCAGAGTTGGGTATTCTGTGCCAGGGAAAACTAGTGCCAGTGAACCAAAGGGTATCTGGGAGGGATGAAAGATAAAGACATTGGAAAGAGAAAGAAAAGAAATCATAGGTTATGAAAGGCTTTGAATGCCTAGAATTTTCTTTTTGACACTAGAATTAATAGAAAGTCACTAACATTTCTTGAATAGTGGAGGTGAAATAGTCAAACGTGCTTTAGGAAGATTACTTTGCCAGTTGAATTGAAGATGAATTTGTGGGAGGATGTTGCAATAGTCAAAGTCTGAGATGATGAGATCCAGCACCAAGCTGGTATCTATGTCAGAGGAAAGAAAGGGGAATAGACACAGGATGCTAGGAAGATAAGAACAAGAAGACTTGGAAAGATATTGGATGATGGAGCTAAAGATAATAAGTAAAGGATGAATGGAGGTGACTAGTCAGGCAATAGTATTCTCAATAGTAACAGGGAAGTTTGGAAAAGAGGAAAGCATGGGGGAAATATATTGAATTCAGTTTTGAACATGATGAGTTTAAAATATCAACAGAACATGGAGTTACAGATATTCAGTTGGAGATTAAAAATTGAATTTGGCAGTGCAAGATAAGTTGATTTGAGAATAAACAGAGAAATGACAACTGAATCTGTGAAAACTGACTTAGAATACCAAATGAAATAGTATAGAAAAGGATAGAATAGGATCCAAGACACCCACAATTAGTGTGGCATGCATGACCTGGATGAAGAGACAGCAAAGAAGGCTAAGAAGCAATAATCAGACAGATAAAAGGAAAACTGAGGAAAAGTATTTTAAAAATAATTTTATCAATATCTTTGATTTCTTCATGTTGTCTATTTTGGCATTAAGTTGATTCCTTTTGTTTTTTTACCTTTACATTCTTATATTTCTTTAATGTTATAGGTCATATTCATTAATCAATTCTTGTTGTTGATAAGTGTTTAGAGATAAAGAGTTTCTTCTAAGCTCTGCTTTGACTCTCATTATCTCTCTCTCTTCCCCCCCCTTTCAAAAAAAGAAGAGATATGAAGGACTATAGTGTTCTTTTCAATAACATTCTATGCTTTGTGCATAAGCTTCTGCTCCATTGAATTTTTCCTGGCTACTTGCAATATTTTTTTTCTTTTACTTGATGCTTTGAATTTAGGTAATAATGTTCTTAGAACATTTAATTTTTTTACTAGGTAATTGGTAGATCGTTTCCATTCTCATTTTGACCTCTTGTTCCAGTGGGTCTTGGGTATTTTCTTTCATAATTTCATGAAGTAGGATATTCAGACTTTTTTGTAAGGTTTTTGATCAATTGTTCTTAGTCAGACTTCTAAAAATTTATGCCTTAAATACCATTCAATATTCCTAAATTATCTCTTTCATTTGGTTTCCAAAACCATTAATTCTCTTTTTAACTCTTTTATGCAATTATCTAATTTTTCTCAATTTTAAAAATTTTATTTGTTAAATTACTTTTTACATTTAATCATTAACTTATTTTGGATTCATTTTAATTTTCTGTCTTGTTGCTTAGATAAGTGTTTATATTTTTTGTGCTAAGTCATTAATTCTCTTTTCAACTCTTTTCTACAAATCTCTAATTTTTCTCAATACATTTCTCCAAAGCCCTCATTTCATTTATAGCATTTCAAACTTTAAAAAAGCCCCAAACACACTTCCAAGGTGGATCCAAGAAAATAGCATCAAGTTAGCATGTAGGTTTCCCAACACAATGTTAAATGAAGCCTCTTCATAGACACTAAAGCTATAGATCCCACCAAGAGAGAAAAAAAAAAATAAAGAAAATTTAAATGTCTTCAATTGTAGACATCATGGAGGATCTTCAGTGAAGGTCTGTCTCTTTTAGGGCAAAGGGGGAGATAGGTTGGAGAGCAGGAGAGCCAGAAGGAAACTTCTAGGGACAGTCCAGTCCAGGTCCCTAATGGTAGATGCAGGCCAACAGGGAGGGAACTATCCTCAGGCAAAGTCTGAACCCAGGGAACACTGAGCCAACAGACAGAACTGGATTGGGAATAAATCATTGAATAAGCAATGCCTGAGATGCATAGGCAACAGCTTGGCAAGGGATAAATCAGGGATCAGACCACAGCCCTAGCACAAAAATCTTGGGACTTGACTCCCTATACCCCAGGAGTAGAGTCCAGCAATCAAAATGAACCCTTCAAAACTCCCAAAACAAAAAAAAAAGACTAACAATAGAAAGTTACTATTTAGATAATAATGATCGAAATTTCAGAAGAAGAAAGAAATGACAAATTACTTACATGGGAAGTTTCAAAAGAGTTTATAAAATGGACTCAAATCCAAAACCTCATAGAAGAGCTTTAAAATAATTTTAAAAACTAAAGAAGAGAGGAAGAAGAAAAATGGGCGAAAAAGTAATGAAAGCCACAGAGGAAAATTATGAAAACCTGACCAATATACCTCATACTTTTGTTGGGGAAGATTGCTGGGCTGTGATTGGAGTAATATAGAGAGAAGGAGGAAGAGACTGTACTCAGAGGGACTAGAGAAAATTATGAAAAATTATGAAAAATTGAAATCAAATATTTTAAAAGTAAAAATAATCAACTGGAAAAAGAATTAGCACATTGCAAAATAAAATTGACCAACTGGAAAAGGAATGAAACTAAATTAAAAGTCAAATTGACTAACTGAAAAATAAATGCAACTAAAGTCAAGATGACCAACTGAAAAAGGAATGTAATTTAGCAAAAAGTAAAATTAATCAAATGGAAATAGAAACCAACTCACTGAAAAAAGTAAAATTAGCCAACTGGAAAAGAAAATACACAAACTAACTAAAGAAAATAAAACTCTAAAAATTAGAATTGGACAAATGGAAATTAATGAATCTACAAGACAGTAAGTTTCCATCAGATAAAATCAAATGATTGAAAAAAAATGATGGAAATGCAAAGTATCTTTTGGTAAAAGCAAATGATCTGGAAAATAGAACCAGGAGATATAATTTACAAATTATTGGTTTGCTAGAAAGTCTAGATCAAAAAAAGAGCCTGGAAAAATCTTCCAGGAAATTATCATGGAAAACTCTCCTAATATACTATATCAAGAAGACAAAATAACCTGAGTTCAAATCCAACTTTAGACACTTAATAATTACCTAGCTGTGCAGCCTTAGGCAAGCCACTTAACCCCATTGCCTTGCCAAAACCTAAAAGAAGAAGAGAGAAGAAGAAGAAGAAGAAGAAGAAGAAGAAGAAGAAGAAGAAAGACAAAATAGTCCTTGACACAGAACACCTCCAGAAAGATTCCACAGGATTAAAAATTCCAAGAAGTATCATAATCAAATTCCAGAATTCTCAAATAAAGGAGAATATACTGCAAGAGCCAAAAAGAAGCAATTTAGATACAAAGGAAGCATAATCACAATAACAAAGGACCCATCATCTTCAAGGATCAGAGGGCCTGGAATGTGATATTTTACAGGTCAAAGAACCTTGGATTACAACAAAGAATTTACTACCCTGAAAAAGTAAGCATATTCTGTCAGGTGAAAAGTTGGATTTTCACTGAAACAGAGGACTTCAAAAATTTTCTGATAAAAAGACCAGAACTGGACAGAAAATTCAATCTTCAAATATAAAATTCAAGAATGCATGGAAAGGGGGAAAAATAAAAAAAAAACTAGTCAAGAACATTAAATAGTATATATATATATATATATATATATATATATATATATATATACGTATATATATATATATATATACGTATATATATATATATATATATATATATATATATATATATATCCCTTCAAGGGAAGATAATACTTGTAACTCTTAAGAAATGTTTTTCTCTTTAGGATAGTTAAAGAGTTGAATAGAGTTAAAAGAATTGTACTGAGAGGACATGGGTATAGTTGGTCCTTTCTTATTGAAGAGAAAAATGACATCATTATCTTTGAAATAAATTACAGTGTGTCCAACTGATTGGCTGATCAGACCAATAGGCGCCTAGAATGCTCTACCACAGGTAAGGTACAAAAAGTCCAGGTGAACACTTGAGGTGATTACACTCAACTTATGTATTTTATATTTCCTTTGAGTTACTGTAAATCTGCCTTTGAAGGGTTGGATGTAAAGAGATCAGGAAGAGATAATTCATGCTTTATTTAAGGAGGGTTTCGGTATCATGATTGGTATGCTAAAAGCACAGAGGAAGAGAGTGTACCTGATACTTTTGCAGAGAAGGTTGTAGGTTGTGGTTGGAGAGAGTGTATTTAGAAGGAATCACAGAGATTTTGCTTTGCTTGACTCTGGTTACAATCTGAGGAAGTGAACTTGGAGGAAAGTATAAATGTTTCATGAAATGATTTGGCTTTGAATGATGCTTTCACTCATGAAGATTGTGTGTCCATGGAGGGCACTTGAAAAGGGGATAAGGTATAAAGTGATTATAAATTGATGTGATTTATAACTCTTGAGATAAACCAAAAATTCATTGAAAACTAAATAGCATTATTTTGAAGAATGAATAGATCAAAGCACAAATCATAGAAAAAAATCAAACATTTCATCTAAGAAAATGACAACAATGAGATATCATACCAAAATTTATGGGATGCAGTTAAAGCAGCTTTTAGGGAAAATTTTATATCTCTAAATGCTTATGTGAATAAAATAGAGAAAGAAGAGATCAATGAATTGGGAATGCAACTAAAAGAGCTAGACAAAAACCCAAATTAAGTACCAAATTAGAAATTCTGAAACTCAAAAGAGAGATTGATAAAACTGAAAGCAGGAAAACCATTGATCTAATAAATAAAACTGCGTTGGTTTTTGTGGAAAAAATAATAAACTATATAAACCTTTGGTTAATATGATAAAAAAGGAAGAAAATATAAATTTACCTGTATCAAAATGAAAAGGGTAAACACCACCAATAAGGAAGAAATGAAAGAGATAATTCAGAGATATTTTGCCCAATTCTCTGCACACAAATTTGACAACCTGAGTGAAATAGATGAATATTACCAAAATACAAACTATCCAGATTAACAGAAGAGGAAATAGAACACCTAAAGAACACCATTTCAGAAAAAAAATAGTTGAAGAAACCATCAATAAACACCATAAGAAAAAATCTCCAGGTTGTGATGGGATTTATATGTGATTCTACCAAAGAAAAAATTCATTCTAATTCTACATCAACTATTTTTAAAAATAGGAGGAGATGGAGTTCTGCCAAATTCCTTTTAATAACACTATTATGGTGCTGATATAAACCAACAAGAGTCAAAACAGACAAAGAAAATTATAGATCAATCTCCCTAAGGAATATTGACTCAAAACTTAAATAAAACTTTAGTAAAGAGATTACAAATTATTACCAGCATAATACATCATGATCAGGTAGAATTTATACCAGGTAGGCAGGGGTGGTTCAATATTAGGAAAATACTGAACATAATTGAACATATCAATAACAAAACCAACAGAAATTATATAATTATCTCAATTCATATTTAAAAAGTCTTTTACAAAATATCATTCCTATTAAAACACTAGAGAGTACAGGAAAAAATGAGTTTTCCTTAAAATAATAAGCATTATCTATCTAAAACCAACCACAAATATTATATGTAATAGGGATAAACTAGGAGCATATTCAATAAGATTTGGGGTAAAATATGGATGTTCTATTATCACCTTTACTATTCAATATAGTATCATAAATGCTAGTTTTAGCAGTAAGAGAAGGAACCTGAATAGGCAATAAGGAAGCAATACTTTCACTCTTTGCAGGTGATTTAATGGTATACTTAGAAAATCCTAGAAAATCATCTAAAAACTACTTGAAACAACAACTTAGCTAAGTGGCGGATATAAAATAAACTCAAAGCAATCATTAACATTTCTAATATACATGCATATTTGTATATGAACATATATATATATATATTATATATGAATAACAAAGCCCAAAGGTATGAGGTAAAAAGAGAAAATCCATTTAAAATAACTGCAGACAACTGCAGACAAAATTCTTGGGAATCTACCTCCCAAGACAAATCCAGAAACTATGTGAACACAATTACAAAGCATTTCTCTCACAAATAAAGTCAGATCTAAACAACTGGAAAATGCCAATTGCTCATGGTTAGACAGAGTTAATATAATTGAAATGACAATTCTACCAAAATTAATACCCAGTGCCATACCATTCAAACTACCAAATAACAATTTTACAGAACTAGAAAAATAGTAAAAAAAATTATCTGAAGAAACAAAAGGCCAAGATTATGAAGGGAACCAATATAAAAAATTGTAAGAGAAGGTGACCTAGTGGTACCAGATCTAAAACTATACTAAAAGCAGTACTCATCAAAACTACCTGATATTGGCTACGAAATAGAGTAATGGATCAGTGGATTAGGATAGGTACAAAAGAAATAATGGTTAATGACTATAGTAATCTATTGTGTGACAAATCCAAAAACTTTAGTATCTGGGATAAGAACTCAGTATTTGACAAAAACTGTTGGGAAAATTGGAAAACTATATATAAAAAAAACCTAGGCATAGACCCACATCTCACACCCTATATGAAAATATTGTCAAAATAGATAATAGGATTAAGGTATAAAGTGGGATACCATACACCAATTAACAATTAAGAGCTACTCTATTTATTGGATCTATGGAAAGGGGAGAAATTTATAATCTAACAAGAAATACAGTACATTGTAAAATGCAAAATTAATAATTTTGACTATATTAAATTTTTAAATTTATATATAAACAATAAATAAATTTAATAAATATAAATAATAATAGTAATACATAAAACAATTAACAAAGAAAATTATTGCTGCTAGGATTAGAAGGAAAACAGAAAATTGAAAAACAATTTTTCACAGCTAGGGATTCTGATAAAGTTCTCATTTTTTAAAATATATAGAGAATTGAAGCAGATTTGTAAGATGACAAGTCATTCCCCAATTAATAAATGAACAAAGGATATGAACACACACTTTTCAAAATTAAAGCTATATATATAATCACATGAAAAATTGCTCCAAATCATTATTTTTTTAGGTTTTTTTTTTGCAAGGCAAATGGGATTAAGTGGCTTTCTAAGGCCACGCAGCTAGGTAATTATTAAATGTCTGAGACCAGATTTGAACCCAGGTACTCCTGACTCCAAGGCCGGTGCTTTATCCACTATGTTCCAAATCATTATTGATTAGAGAAATACAAATGAAAACAAATATGAGGTACTTCCTCACACCCATCAGATTGTCTAAGATGACAAAAAGGAAAAATGATCAATTTTGGAGAGGTTGTGGGAGGATTGGGACATTGATGCATTGCTGGTGGAGGTGTGAATGGCTCCAAACTTTCTGGAGAGCAATATGGAATTATGCCCAAAGAGCAATAAAACTATTCATCACCTTTTTATCCCAACAATTTCAATTCTAGGCCTATATCTAGAAGAAATAATTTAAAAAATAGGAAAAGTTCCACATGTTCCAAAATATTGGAACAGATCTCTTTGGAGTGGCAAAGAATTGAAAGTTGAGAGTATGTCCATCAATTGGGGAATGGTTAAACAAGATATGGCATATGAATATTATGGAATATTCTTGTTCTATAAGAAATCATGTTTCTAGAGAAACATGGTATGACTTATAGCATCTGATGCTGAGTGAAGGGAACAGAACCAAGAGAACATTGTACACATTAGCAACATTATAATTCGATCAACTCTGATGGATGCAACTTCTCTCAGTAATTCAGAGATCTAGAAAAACCCTGCTAGACCTGTTATGGACAATGCTATTCACATCTGGACAATTAAAAAACCCTACAATCTGAATGAACATTATGTTCACTTCCTTAAAAGTCTCTTCTTTTTTTCCCTTCCTATCCCATGATTTTCTTTCTTTTCTTTTAGTTCTAATTCTTCATATACAAGATGACTAATATAAAAACACATTAAACACAAATATTCATGTAAAATGTTCACTTTTTGCAACTGAGGAAAGAGGGGTGGGAATGGAGGATGGAAGAAAACTAACATAAATATGCAAGTGGATGAATGTTGTAAAACTTTCAAAGCATTTAATTGGAAAAATAAAATAAAATATCAATTTTAAAAAAGAAAAGAAAAAAATTAATTTAAAATACCCCTTAATAAAATATTTTAACTTCATTTTTTTCTAAGAATTTTAATTGAAGTTATGGACAAGCTAAGGTTTTTTACTTTTGGTTTGTTTTGTTTGTCCTTGAGAAACTACAGGTACTTTGGAGTTCTCATTTTGTTTTTGTGTGGTTGGGTATCTCTGGCATCTTAAAATGATTTCTGGCTTTAAGTTCTGTGTTCTACATAGGCCAGGGAACCACAAACTTTCAATAGTTCCTATATAGTCTGATACAGGACATGTTTTATCTCTACCTTCCTGAGATTTCAAGTCTCTAAACTTCAATTTGTGTGGAAGCATCAAAGGTGAAAACATGCACTTAACTAGTGTTTCTATAAACAGGGGTTGAACCAAGTCCCTATACATTATTCATAAGTTTCAATAAGAACAGAAGGATCACATTTGTCCTAGCCTTGTTGGGAGCCCATGACTGAGTATATAAACTGTTCTGGAGTCAAAGAAATGATCCTTCCACTGCCTGAATTCAATTGTTTTATTAATTTATCCATTCATTCATTTATTCATCCATCTATATTTATTTATTTATTCATTCATCCATCTATGTTTATTTACTTATTTATTCATTCATCCATCCATCCCTTCATTCATTTATATATTTGTTTGTTTGTTTATTTATTTATTTAGTGGGACAATAGGATTAAGTGTAGCTAGTCTCAAGTGTCTTAAGCTGAAATTTGGACTCTGGTCCTCCTGATGCCAGAGTTGGTGGTCTATCTACTGTACTACCTAGCTGTCCCAAAATGAATTATCTTGTTTTGGATTTGGAAGTTGAATTTAAGATCCAAGTAGCAATGCTCTTGTACCACAATTCCTGCCCTGTATGCTTCAATATGATTTTTTCCCCCTTAGATTTTTCTGATCATTATACAATATCTGGCACATAGTAATAAACGTTAACTGAAAGAGTAACTGGTGTTTTTAGATATTTGTTGAAGTACTTATCAGGATTAGTGGGTCATAATATTTCTACCTATTCTACCACATTAGCTTGTCTCTCTATATTAGCTCACTTAATGGATTTGTTAGCTCCTATAGACTTAATTTTCATCTCTGTGCATATTATTTATATGTATGTATATTTATATACACACATAAATTTATATACATAAATTAATATACATCTTTGTATAGAAACATATATAGTCTCTGGATGCATTTGTATGGGGGTTTACAGATGTTTGTTGTTAGATGGCACAGGCATTAGAATACTGGACCTGGAGTATGTTCATTGATTAAATAGAACTGCGGTGTCAATTACCATAAACTAAAACTTAGGAAACAATGGAATGGGGGCTCAAATAGATGGTATTGGTTTCAGAAGGCTTTTCAGAATCTCAGTGGTACCCAAGAACTATGAGTAGAAATGTGGTTGTCTCATTCTAGAAGTGGGAGTTTAGAGTCATCTTTACACATCGACAAAGAAATGAGTCCTTATTTTTAGTGAATTTCTGAGGAAGAAAGGAAGGATAGAAAGAAGGAAGGAAGGAAGGACAGAAGAATGGAAGGAAAGGTCATGCTTTTGAAGTCCATTACAATACTAGGGTCAGGAAAACAAAGACAGGCTATCTTGAAAGCTTCCGCAAACTGGAGGATGCAGGAGGAAATCACTGAAGAGAGAAGAGCAATGGATCTTGAAGAGGAATATTCCAGAGTGGACAGGCCATGAGAATTATGGGCTATTTGAATGCAAGGATGTCCTAGATGTGAGAGAAGGTCCAGGGTTAATTGGCCATAGAGATGGCATAATTTTCAAGTATGGAAAATCCAGTTAAGTCAACTGAAAAGATAATGAATCTGTGATCTCCTCAATTTGAATATTCCCTCTAGCAGTTCAGACTATAATCCCTCTCTGCCTGTCTATTCTGTGTGACTATATTGCCCATCAAAGAGGGTCTAACCCAATCTATTGAAGGACTTCAAAAATATCAGTGGAATAATGAGATTGTTCACTTGTTATTTCTGACTCTGTTCCCATGGAAGTCTATAGAGTGGTAAATTTTTGAGTCTTATGTAGGAAATATAGTCACTCTTCAACATAAAAAAAACACTTACTTAACTTATTATAGATTTTATTTCTTCGATGATTCAGACTGCATGAGGAGAGTCATCAGTCTCTCATAATAAATGAAAAAACTCTTTAATGTAAATTGTTTTGGCTGTTGCTATTTTAATCTGATTCTTCTCATAGGAGTTGAAAATTTGGCCCAACTCAGCTAACGTTTCTCCCTTCTAGTGAGAAGTATAGAAACTCTCAATTCACCTTGAGGTAGGGATAAAGGGAGAAATAAAAGATAATGGTGAAGACCATGAACTTTAATGACCTGAAAGTCATATGACTTCAGAGTGTCTCAGTTCAAAGAATCCTGAGAAAGAAGCTACCTTGAGTCTGCCATGGAGGAGGCCAGTTTGAGAAAGAACACTGTTTGAAAGTAAAAAAAAAATATGAATGATCAGGTTTCCAAAATAGCTCAAAGGGTCTGATGTTAATCACACTGTACACAATGGCGTGTGCAAAAGGATCAATACTGTGTGCTGTCTGTTCTTTAGAAGAATTTTTGAAAGTGTGCTTCTCCAAAGATAAAATGGTACTGTACCTAAGGAGAAATTGAGCTCAAAAGATGTCTTTGGAACTATGAACTCAATGTTGACATGAAATGAATTATAAGAGGAATCAGTGGTTATTTAGAGACTGGAGAAATAATACTAATAGCTCACATATCAGAATTCTATAAGTATTTTTCTTTCCCGAATTGAGACACAGAGAGATTTCAATGCTTTGCCCATCATCATGTATATAGTATCAAAGACAGAATTTGAACCCAATCCTCTTGATTCCCAGGCTAGTCACTACATCTCATCACTTTGTACTGTTAAAGGACAACATACCTACTCTTACATAATATTATAAAAAAAAAGTCATAAAAGTCAGCTCTTTAGTTTAACCTCTCTTTTTTTTTTTTAGTTTTTGCAAGGCAATGGAACAGTTAAGTGACTTGCCCAAAGCCACACAGCTAGGTAATTATTAAGTGTCTGAGGCTGGACTTGAACTCAGGTACTCCTGACTCCAGGGCTGGTGCTCTATCCATTGTGCCACCTAGATACCTCTCTCCTTATCCCTTACCTGGAGAAATGCAATAACCTTATAATGCAACCACTTCCAGTCTCTCCTCCTTCAAATTTTTATAAAAATGTCAGAATAATTTTCCTAAAATATCACAACACTTGCTTCTGTGACCATTAGCTCAAGAAGGAAAGATAAACTATCTAGTCTGGCATATAAAGTCCCTAAGGATCTGGGCTATGTGTCCAGGGTTATTTCATATTATAACCCTTTAAATAACCCTTGATCTACTTGTTATTCCTCTATCTCAGAGTTCTGTCTCCTATTCATTTTTGCTTTGCATAGGCTTTCTCTGATGTCATTCCTATGCATCCATTCTACAGAGGTTTTGTCTTTTCTCAAATGTCAAAAGTCATGAACTACATCTTAGGGGAAGGTGTTCCTGATCCTGCTTTTTTTTCTCAAATAAATACACATATTCATATGTATGCAGGATCAGGTTATATGGCATGCCCTATGTCCCTCAGAGTTCCTAGTTCTGAATCACACAAGCAGAAGTTAGTCCATGAGAAATCTGATTCCAAAGAAGAGAGTTAAATTCTTTTATTTCTTTTGGATCATTATATTTCTACACTAGAGAACTCCCTGGGGGAGGGGAGCAATTATTCAAACAGATAATACGTTTGACTCATCCCTAGGTCTTAGGGAGTTATCAGGATATCTTATAGAAATATCCTCGATTATAATTTAGATCAGATAGAGGCCCTAATAAGTTGGATTTTTCCTTTAGATATTTTTATATTTTGTGAGTAATAGCTGAAATGACTTGGGCTTTGTGAGTAATAGTTGAAATGACTTATTATTATCCCTCACTTTTGCTATGTGACCAGTTCACCTTTTCCAAGTATTACATGAATTTGACAGGTATTCTTACTTCCATTCTTATATAGAGGCCATTGTTGAGAATGTAATGCAGCAAAGTTGTACTCATTATGAGTCTCTCAATTGTCCCTTGGGTCACCCATGACTTTTCCTTTTTTGAAAATTATATAATTACCAAATTCATACCAGTGATTCATAGCCACTAGATAGCAAAGTGGATAAGACAATGAGACTGGAATCAGAAATACATCAGTTCAAATCTGACCTCAGATAGTCACTTCTTGTGTGATCTTGGTCAAATCACTTAAGTGTTGTTTGCCTTAGTTTCCTCTTCTATAAAATGGAACTGAAAATGATAGCTTCCCTGCCATATGCTCTACTTGACTTTGATAATTAGAAGGTCATTGAAATGAGTTCTTTTTATGATCGTATCTATCAAGGAAACATATGACCTAATATTACAAGACTGTACAGAGGAGAATTGCATATAGTCTGTATCTTCAATATGCAACTTCATTTATAAAGAAAGAATGATCTGAGAAGATATACTGTGCTAATATCATTAAAATTGTTGTGAGACATTTAAAAAATAATCCTCATATGAGAATTTCTTATTTTTGTAACTAGAATGATATAATGTGTATAATGTGCTTTAATGTGTAAAAACATTTTTATATTGATGTTATTAAGAACCTTCAGGGAAGAGAATAAAAGGGAAAGTTATTTTCATATCTTTCTTGGTGACCAGAATGAATTATCAAGTGGTTAAATTTTTCCACTTAGAAAAAGGACTGCTGGCCACCATGGTATATAAAAAGAACCAATTTCCCTCCATAAGAAATGTTTCAAATTAATAGTTGAAAGGACCCTAAGATTCTTGTTTTTTCTTTGCAATTACTGGCACCTGTAGAACCTTTCTGAGCCTCAGTCTTTTTTCATTGGACAGTGCCTATTTGTTCATATCAAGAAGGTTAACTAAAACTAAAGTAGATCGTATTCTCCCTAACCTGGAACCAGTGTCTCAGTAGAACTGATTTAATCTAGGGTGAATTTGCCTAACTACTCCCCATCTTGAAATGGTGTTCCCAGTTTCCTGTACCATATATCATGCTTTTAAAAATATTTTATTTTTAATTTATGGAAGAATTACTCATTTCTATTGAAAATATTTGAAATTATTGAAATAGATTTTTCCTTAAATTGATAAAACATTTATCTAAAACAATCAGTAATCCTTATTTGTAATGGGGATAAGTTAGAAACCTTACCATATAGCACTCTGTTTCCTCATTCCCAGACTAAATCTTGAATCCAGAGTCAAGATTCTATTATTATTTGTACTTTCATGGTTGACTTTTACATATGAATTTTGACCCAGCTTTCTACAATAGTCTATATATCTTTCTATTTCCTTTGATCAGTTTGGACTTCTAGATACAATCTCCCCATGACCCCTACCTGGCTAGAGTTTCAAGTCCTGCAGCTTGGCACACCCTAGTCTCTTTGTAAGGAGTTTATAATAAGAAAAATAATAAAACGTGTACTTGAGTTCCTTAGATCACAAGCAATGGTGTTTGACTTTCATATTAAGGATAATATAATAATAGAATCATCTTTAAGTGACCTGCCCAGAGTAATACCGCTGGTATATGCTGGAGGCAAGACTCATTCCCAGGTTTTCCTGATTCCAAAATTAGCTTTCTATCCACCACACTATGCTGCTTTATTTACTCTTAGCAAGAACTCCCTCTATGCTCTTCCCAACAAATAGATGTTCAGTATTTCCTTAAAGATCTCTGTTAACCGTTAAATGTCAAAACATCTCCTTCAGTTTTTCAGTACATCTAATTGTTCAGAAGGGCAGTGGCTCAATGGACAGATTGTTTAGCTTGGAGTCAGCAGGATCTGAGTTCAAATCCTCAAATGCCATTGGTTGTGCAATCCTGGGCCTATCAACCTCTATTTGCCTTAAACTACTGGAGAAGGAAATGACAAATTATTTCTTTATCTTTACCAAGAAAAGCCATCATTTTTGTACTATGTACTAGTACTTTTGTGCTATGGTCATGAAGTTTTAGACATGACTGAACAATAACAGCATTTATTAAGAAAACTAGTAGAGAGCAAAAATTACTGCATTTGAAGTTAAAAACCTAAGTTTGTATCCCAGATTTGTTAATTACTTAACCTCTGTGATCATCTTGAAATATCCCTTAACAAAGTTGGGATGCAATTCTTCTTTTGCAAAATAAAATTTAAAAAAAAGGTTGGGGGTGGCTAGGTGGCACAGTGGATAAAACACCGGCCCTGGAGTCAGAAGTACCTGAGTTCAAATCCAGCCTCAGATACTTAATAATTACCTAGCTGTGTGGCCTTGGGCAAGCCACTTAACCCCATTTGCCTTGCAAAAACCTAAAAAAAAAGGTTGGACCGTGATGTCTCAGGACCCTTAGTGCTCAAAATCCATGAATATATGATGCTTACATTGAGACTAGATTGGATTACATGTATCTTTTTTCTTTTCTTTTGCTTTTGCCATCTGGGACCAAGAAGATGAAACCTGCTTTCTCTTCTCCATAATACACAGTCAAATTTTTGGAGAGAGAAAACATTTGTTCCTTAAACATTCTCTTCTCCAAAGTAGACAACTTCAATGGATTAATTTATGGTATCATCTTGTGGCCCTTTCACCATATTAATAACTGTCCTTGGATGTGTTTAAATGTGTTTATTCCTTCAAGGATAGAAGTTTGGACTAAATGTTTTCTTAAGTCTGTTCCAACTGCAGGATTTTGTGATTATTATTTACAGACTCCTATATTGACCTTTTCTCATTATGTTTCTTCATATTACAAAACTTTTTCTTCTAGTTCAGTAATTCAAATGATATCCATCCTACATAGTACTACCTAATTCTCTTTTTTCTATGGAGTCTTTCTAAGTAAGCCAGTCCTCAGTGATTTATTCCTTTGAATACATTGATGTATACAACGATAATATTAACTTTGATTATATTCTCTTTCTGTTTGTCTGCCTGCCTATCTAGCTATTTAATTTTGTATTTAAGATAATTTAGATGATTCTCAAACTTATTTTTCCAGCCCTAACCTCTCCTGACCTCCAGTCTTATCCAATTGTACACTGGATATTTTTCATCTGAATGTCACATAGACATCTTAAACTCAGAGTGGCTAAACAAATTGTGGTATATGAATGTAATAGAACACTATTGTTCTTTAAGAAATCTTGAGGGATGTAACTTCAGAATGGGCTGGACTCACAAGAACTGATGCTGAGTGAAGTGAGCAGAACCAGAAGAAAACTATACACACTAATTGGTGATGACCAACTCTGATGGACTTGTTCATTTCAGCAGTACAATAACCAGACAATTCTAAAAGACTTGGGATGGAAAATATCATCCATATCCAGAGAAGGATCTGTGGGATTTAAATGCAGACCAAAACTTACTATCTTCAATTTTTAAAGGTTGTCTTTTTTTCTATTTTTTTCTCCATTTTGATTTGATTCTTCTCTCACAACATACCTATCATGTTTAGCATGATTATACAAGTATAGCTATGTTGGATTGCTTTCTGTCAGGGGGATGGGGAGGAGGGAAGAGAGTGAGGGAGAAAAATCTGAAACTCACAACCTTGCAAAATAATGACTATTGACATTATTTTTCCTTTTGCTTTTGCCCTCTGGGACCAAGAAGATGAAACCTGCTTTCTCATCTCCATAACACACAGTCAAATGATTATTCCATGTAGTTGGGAAAATAAATATATAAAATATTTAATTATAAAAAAGACATCTTAAACTCAACATATACAAACCTAAACTCATTTCTTTTCTTCCAGTCTCTGTTTCTGTTCTCCCTTTGAAAGGTCATATAGCTCAGATGTATGAATTGGTCATGAGTAAAACAGTCATTATCTTGAATGTGATATTAAAGGTAAAGTGAGTGTTGTTTGTTCTTGCTCCTTTGAAGAAAATATTCCTTTATAAAAATTAATCTATATGTGAAGGGATTAAATAGAACTGGGGTATGGGGCACTACCAAAATTAAGGGGAAATGATCAGTAGGGTCCCAGAGGATTCTGGGGAAAGAGTGATCTATAAAGATTAGCATCTGCTACTAAATTTTAGTCCCACAGAATTGCTTTGATACAAATATGCATGTGTATGCATACATCCTATATAGGTGAGTACACAAACAGGAATATTATAATATATATATATTTATCTATAGCTATTGTATATATATATATATATATATATATTTGATTTATTGTGTTTTCTCTCTTCAACTAGATATAAATTTCTCAAGGGAAGAAAGATATCTCCTTTTATTCAGCACAGTACAATGGTTAGTACATACTGAGCACACAATGGACACTTAAATACTTGATTAACTTCAAAGGAAAATGAAGGAAGGAAAATTTTGTTTTTGTCTGATTTATTCCCTCCCACCACATATATAGAGCCTTAACTACACATATTTTTTTTCATTTCCTTGGTAACAGCTATTGAAATAATGCAAAGTAAAGTAAGAACTCCTAGAGTAGAACCATTTGAAGATAATAATAAAATATCAAACATCTCTAGTAAAAAGACAACATCTACTATTTTGAAATGTTATAGTTGTATTTTTTGCTGTCTTAAAAGGGGAGTTAAACTGGGATGTGCTTTATCTTAAATGTCACATCTGGGAACTTCAAAGGAAAGTTCTTTTTAACAGAATTTTCTCCCCTGATAAAATTTTTTCCATGTCACTAAAAATCTGAAGACAGAAATTTGCTTGAACATGACAATATAAAGAAAAAAATGAGACCTAAGAAAACTGAATTATTAATAGCTTCCCATGCTATCATCTTGTCATAGCCACAATGAATTGGTTTAATTAATTCTAATGAAACATATTTAAGTTTACAAGTAAAGTTTTTGTGAGCAAGAATGATGGGCTAAAAGGCAAAAGTATGACATAGTTTCAACCCTCAAAAGGCTTACAGTGTCTTAGCTTAGAGAATCAGTAGTAACAAGTTATTTTTTAACCAATATTCATGCTGTTTGTATAAAAACAAATGTTTTGAAGTTCTGCTTAGCAAGAATTGTTCTGTGTAGGAATTTTTTTTAATAGTTATTCCTGGGAAGTACACAGTCAAGTAAGATACCCCAGTCGCAATAGAGAGACCTTCTTTTAAGTTTATTTCCCTCTGCTAAGTCAAAGATGGAAATTGTAAAGGAAGTAAATGAAATGATCTAAGAGGAAAGAGGTTGATGATGCATAGTCATCAATATGGGTGTTAGATGCCTATTTTTTCCTCCCTGGAGTTTGGGAATTCCAGAAGACAAATCACAGAACTACAGAAGCTCAGAGTTGAAATCTACTTTAGAGGACCAAAATAGTACTAGACAAAGGTGATACAGGAACAAAGGAGAAGAGATGCAATATTTACCATCATTCAAGAGAAGTGCAGGGAAAGTACCCTAATGGTGAATAATTTATTTTAGGCACAATGACTAATTTGGTTAGATGCCCTGATATTTCTGGGCAATCTTTTAGGGTAGAACATTTAGTGAACAAGAGACAGGACTAGGGACTTGAGCTTTGATCTTGTTTGTATAGAGAATTCCTCCTGGCCAAGAAAACTCCCTTGACTGAGGAAGGTCAGCATCAACTCTGAAATTGGGAAAGTTTCCGAGGTTAAATGGCTTACTTAGGTGACATAGTCATTTTGTGTCACAAGGAAGACTTAAATCTATTGACTTCAAAACTGGCTTTCTATCTCTTATTCCATGTGCAATAAAGTATTCCATAAATGTGAATAAATGATTATTACTTTGTTCTGATAAGCCCACTCCAACCTTCAGAAAGTTCGGACTGCCAAAAACCTTCCTTTCAGCTCTATCCATTTATCACTTCATCTAGTCAAGTGCTAATTACTTATCCAGGAAATTTAGGACACTTTTTCAATGCTTCCTAGTTTCCAGGTGGCCTTTTAAACTAACCTTTGGACCAGGATGTTTCCTCTCCTCACTCAGAAAATTAAAAAAAGAGTTTTGAAAAAATACATAAATTTTCTTTGTCCTAATTAATGAAGTCTTATTTTTGATCTTATCTTTTAGTTGCTAATTCATCACATTCAATCTCATTGACAAAGTGAGAATGATAAGAAATTTCTACAGCTTCTTTTTTTTGACCCAGTGCACTGTTTATTGAAGACAAAGACATTCACTTTAGTCTAGCTCCAGTGCTTTTAAATTCTTTTTTTAATTTAATATCTATTTATTCTCATTTTGTACAAATAATGTTTTTTATACATTAATAAAATATTCTTGTTTAAGAGTAAACAAAATACCCCTCCCCCCCAAAATATAGACTCACTTGAGCAATAAAGTAAAGGGGAGAGAAAAAATTGAAATTAAAATTAAAAACAATAGTAATAATTGTAGGTATGGCTAGGTGGCACAGTGGACAGAGCACCAGCCCTGGAGTTAGAAGCTCCTGAGCCCATATCCAGCCCCGTACACCCAACCATCATCCAGCTGTGTGACATGTAAGCCACCCCAACCCCACTACCCTGCAAAAAACCAAAAAATGAAAAAAAAACTCAAAATAAAATAAAATAGTAATAATAGTAGGGGTGGCTGGGTGGTAGACAGAGTACTGGCCCTTTAGCCAGGAGCACCTGCGTCCAAATTCGGCTTCAGACACCCAATGTTCATCCTGCCATGCAGCCCCAGGCAGGCTACCCAGCCCCATTTGCCCTGCACCTGCCTAAAACAATAATAATAAAAAAATGTGCTTCAGTCTGTGTTCCAACACCACCAACTCTGTTGCGGGTGGATCACATTCTTTATGATAAGTCCATCACAAAAGTTACTTCCATATTTTTCCACTGTTGCCATTGCTGATCGCAACTCCCTCCTTTTGTACTTCTCCACTACCATATACTATATTTTTCTCTCTCCTTTCACTCTGACTCTGCTGTAGGGTTGCTGAGTGGCGCAGCAGACAGATCCCTGGTCCTGAGGCCAAGAAGCCCTGAGCCCCCATACCACCCCTTAGGCCCAGCATCTACCTGGCCCTATGGTCCTGGACAGGTCATCCAATCCCATCCCCTTGCAAGAAGTAAAAAAGAAAATGTGTTATATCTGACCACTCTCCCCCCCCCCCCCATGGTCCATCCTCTCCTCCTTCATTCACATCCCCACCCCTTCCCCCTGCCCCCCTCTCTGCTTCTTACTCCAGATGTCTATACCCCATTGAGTAGATATGCTGTTTCCTCTCCTAGCCACCTCTGATGAGAGTGAAGATTTCCTCATTCGCCCTTGCCTTCCCCCTTTCCATATCAATGCAATAACTCATTGTAATAAAGAAAAATCTTAATATATGAAATATCTTGGCCTATTCCCCCTCTCCTTTTTCTTTCTCCCATTACATTTCCCTTTTTTTCTATTGACTCCATTTTTACACCATATTTTATTGTCAAATTCAGCTTTCTCCTGTGCTTCATCTATAAAAGCTCCTTCTACCTGCTCTGTTAATTGAGAAGGTTCATATGAGTATTATCGGTGTCATTTTTCTATACAAGAATACATGTAGTTCATCATCATTAAGTCCCTCATATTTTCCCCTTCTCCTCCAATCTCTATGCTTCACCTGAGTCCTGTATTTGAAGATCAAACCTTCTGTTCAGCTCTGACCATTCCAACAGGAACATTTGAAATTCCCCTGTTTCATTGAAAGTCCATCTTTTTCCCTATAAGAGGACATTCAGTTTTGCTGGGTAGTTGATTCCCAGTTGCATTCGGAGCTCTTTTGCCTTCTGAAATATTATATTCCAAGCCCTATGAGCTTTTAATGTTGTTGCTTCTAAGTTCTGTGAGATCCTGATTTCACCTCCATGGTATTTGAATTGTGTCCTTCTGGCTGCTTGTAATATTTTCTCTTTGACATGGGAGTTCTGGAACTTGACTATAATATTCCTGGGGGTTGGTTTTTTGGGATCTCTTTCTTGGGGAGATCGGTGGATCCTCTCCATTTCTATTTTGCCCTCTGATATCCTAATCAGGGCAATTTTCCTGTAGTACTTGAAAATGATGTCAAGGCTTTTCCTGATCAAGACTTTCAGGTATCCCAATAATTTTTAAATTATCTTTCCTAAATCTTATTTCTAAATCAGTTGTTTTTTTCATGAGATATTTCACATTTTTTCTAATTTTTCATTCTTTCGGTTTGAAGTACTGAGTCCTGATTTCTCGTAAATTCAACAGTCTCTGTGAGTTCTATTCTTTGTCTGAAGGATTTGGTTTCCTTAGAGAGCTTTCTTATCTCTTTTTCCATTTGGCCAATTCTGCTTTTTAAAGCATTCTTCTCCTCAATAACTTTTTGACTGTTTTATTCATTTGACCTAAGCTGGTTTTTAGGATGCTATTTTCTTCAGCATTTTTTTTGGATTTCCTTGACTAAGCTGCTGACTTCATTTTCATGTTTTTTCCTGCATTTCTCCCATTTCTTTTCCTAGCTTCTCTTCTATCTCCCTCATTTGATTTTCAAAGTCTTTTTTGAGCTCTGTCATAGCCTGAGCCCAATTTCTGTTTTTCTTGGAGTCTTTAGATGCAGGAGCTTGTGCTTCCTTATCTTCAGACTGAGTGTTTTGATCCTTCTTGGGATCACAGGCAAAATATTTCTCAATGATGATCCTCTTTTTTCTCTGCTTGCTCATTTTCTCAGCCTGAGCCTGGTTTTGGGGTGCTTCCTGAGCTTTTGGGACACTCCCACAAGGATCTCAGTGTGTGAGGCTCTGTCCTCCCTCCTGGTCTGTGAATGACCATAAGCACCCTACTCTGCCATGTAACTGAGGTAGATGGGGCCACTGCTGTTCTATGGGGGGGGCCTAGAATGCAATCAGGATCTGAATGTGGTCAGAAACCCAGAGTTCTGTTCCAGGGACAGAGGACAGAGCTGGGCAGTCTGTCTCTGCTCCCTCCCTAGGCTCAGTTCACTCATGCTGTGGGGGCTCCTGCTTCCCAGCTTCTGCTTCTTGTTCCTGGATCTGGGCTGCTGTGGCCATGCTGCTCATTGTGTGCCCTGAGGGCTGGGCTTCACATGCTCACTCTGGCAGAGGTTCCCCCCCTCCCCCCGCAGCCCTGCTGTTTCCCCAAGTTGTGCTAGGTGCTCCCCGGTGTGTAAATAAGGAAACTCCCCCCCTCCCCCCAACGTGAGCCACCACTTGCAGCACCCTGGGGCTGCCTCCAGGAGGCTGAAGTTCTATCACTCTGGCTAGCCGCCCCTCCGACCCGGGGAGTAGAGCCTTTCTGCTCTTTTCCAGGTTACCTTGAGTAGGAGAACTGCCTCACTGGGTCCCTCTGTGGGTTCTATCTCTTGAAAATATAGTTAGAGTCATTAGTTGGTAAGTTTTATGAGAGATTGCCTAAGAGATGATCCTCTCTTGTCACCATCTTGGCTCCACCCCCTCGATTTCTACAGTTTCTAAAGTTTCTGTTTTTACTGTTTTCCTCCCAAAATCTATACTAAGAGTCCTTTGAGTCCTTCTGAACCTATGAAAAGTAGTTCCATTCACCAGAAATCTCATTCCCTAACTCCACCTGTTGATTTCCCACTCATGCTTTTAGTCACATATCAATACCCATTTCCTTCCATGAAACTTTCTTCAGCATCACTAGAAGCATTTATATTCCCATAGCCTCACACATCTCCATCAACCATCCTATTTAGCTTGATATTTTATTCATTTTTAATATGTTTCTGGTACTCAACTAGATCAGGGGCAGGGAATGTCTGGCCAGTCAACCCTGACTAGTGGACCACAGCAACTGCAAGCAAGTCTCAAAAATCAGAAAATCTACGTTTTTGGGGGTGAATTAATCAAATTTTTGACCAAATATAACATTAATTTTTTAAGTTGATAATTTTGCATGACCTCAGAATGATGTTATAATTTTCTAAATGATCCTTTATAGGAAAAAAATGGCTTCCACATCCCTATTTAGATGAAAGGGCTAGATCTGGAAGGGAGTCTAGAAACTCTATCCTCTCAAGATTAAAATAAGAAAACCAAAACCAGGGAGATTCAGTGATTATTCAAAGTCAAAGCGCTAGTATATTAAATTATAAGTTTTTTGAATAAGCAACAGTTCTCTTATTTTTTTCATCTCTCCAGAAAATCAAAACATGATGCTTTGGACATAGGTGCTGAAAGGGACTGTTGTGTAAGGGAGTACTGTAAACTTTCATCACCTGGTGTCCTCAAGCACAAGAACATTATTTTGCTGGCTGACTTGAGAGTGCCACAGGAGTTAACCTGGGAGTGGACCAGGGACTGGGGAGGATATTTAAGCACTTGTATTTGGTCCAATAATCAGAGAACTTGGACAACTAGGAGAACTTTAAGGAGAACTTGTCATCCTTGTCTCCATTGACTCAGGCCCTTTCAACATTCTCCTGGGTAAGGATAAGCTAGCCAGCAGGAACCTAACACTGCCTGAGCAACTAATCTAACAGGAACTTAACAAATAGTGCCCAAATAGAGACACAAAGGTGGAGTTATCTGAATGGAGTCTGGGATAAGGACCAACAGATACAAGCAAGAGAAATTCCAGGTGACATCCTGGAGCAGAGGACTTCAGAGAAGTAACAGGCTGATTGTTACTGGGGGCTGATTTTAAAGAAGTTGGAACAAGGAGGTATGAAAGAAAGTGAAAGTAAGAAGAAAGACATCAGTATTTAGCACTGAGGAGCCATTGAAAGAAGAAACAAGTATTCAGCATTGAGGAGTCAGCAGGAAGTGGTGTCTCCAAGGAAGGGCCACAGGGGGATGGAGTTTGTTCTTCAGCAGCACTTCGATGCTGGAGCATCAGAACCATGAACAGGATGCCAGAGACTTTCTGGTTGTTCCTTTTGGCTGCTACTGCCTGCCTGACTGCTCTATGCTCGATAAGAGAGACACAAAGCCCTAAACATAGGCCAACTTTAGAGACTTCTCATCTGTGCCATAGACTCCGATGCCAACCCTGACACTTATGATGGATTTCACTCCAGAAGCCACAGCGAATTGCACTCTCCAGCCTACAACCAAGCACACTACAACTCTTGCTCTGGCACCAGAAAGCCTTGAAGTATACACTAACTGCATTTCCTGTGTGTTGAGAGCAAAAATGTCACATGCTATTGGACAGTTTGTAATGGTGTTGACTGTTGTTCAGAAAATGAAACAACTCCAAATTGTACTGTTGTTAACAACACAACTAATTTCAAACATTCTCTCTCATTCTCTGCCGTTCCCACCCCCTGAAGGGGGGGGGGAGAAGGGAAATCTTCCTTTTTGTAACTTCAAAACTCAAACCTATGTCTCAAAAAGCTTATTTTAGAAATCAAGGGATCCTCATGCCTTCTTCCTGGTTTAGGGAGTGGGGGGGTTGGGCAATGACTGTTTTTCTTAGGCTATTGATTGGGGAACTTTGTGGTCAATTAAGAAAAAAGAGTAAAAGGGGAACAAGATCTTTTTCTGGGATTGGGAAATTCAGATTTCATTTTTTGAATGAAGCCTGTGCTTATGTCTAATATTTTGGTGCGTTATACACACACACACATACATACATATATATATATATATATATATATATATATATATATACATATATTTAAACATCTATAGGACATTTTACATCTCTCTACTGGCCTGGAGAGGTGAGAAAATATTTCTATATTCTGAGATCTGGTACTGGCTAGTGTATCAATCTCAGTTTAGTAAATGTGATACAAAAGAGTTGTTTCTATGTTTGCATTTGTATCTAAACTCCTATGTGTGTCTGTGTGTGTGTGTGTGTGTGTGTGTGTGTGTGTGTAATTCAGATCTGAAATAAGTAAAGTTAAATGTTTCTCCTTTTCACTTGAGTTTTGAATTTAATTGCCTAAAAGTTCTAATTTAAGTAATTATATAGTTGGGATCCGAGCCTATCCGATTATACCATTTGAAAGTTTATAAGATGCAAAGTTTGTGAAATGATCTCAGCTGTGAGCTAAGCTTTTGTTAACTTAATATTGATTGACAGCTGTATTCAACCTGTGTTAATTGAGACTTTAAGGTTTAGTAAATGTAAACTTCCCAACCCCTCCACCCTTAGATCCTGTGTCCAGGAGTAAGGTGTTGTGGAGGACTGCCCAGTCCCCCCACCAGGCACATTTCCACCAATTGATTCGGAGTCCAGTTGCTTGAGAATGTAGCCCAAAGTGAGGTAGATTTCCTGCTCTCAGGAGGTTTTGAAAAGAGGGAGGGGAAAAGGCCTCTACCTTGTGTTTAAAGAAAAAAGAAACTGAGAGTAATTTAGTCACCTAAGTTTTGTAACAAGTCTTGAGAATTTGTGTGTGTTAAGAAGGAAAATGTAATTTGGATAAATTGTATTTCAAGGAATTTGGGAATATTGAATCATATATAATCTACTGATTTCTTTTGAGAGAGATATTTGTGCTATCTGATTTGTTTTGATGTTAAATTGATATAAATGTCAAACAGTTACTTTTGCATGTTATAAATTCTTTGTCTCATCTGTCATCACAGGTTTATGGTAAGGGTAAGGGAAATATCACAAATCATGACCCCCTTCTGGGATAAATCTGTGGATTCATGCATTCATTATGTAATTGAATTAAGGAATTTTGCTTCAAAAACAAAAAACAAAAAGGGGATATGTAAAGGACTGTTGTCTGCAGGACTTTCATCACCTGGTGTTCTTGAGCACCAGAGTATTATTTTACTGGTTGATTGGAGAGTGCCATGGGAATGGGAGTGGACCAGAGACTGGGGGGGGGGAGGGATTTAAGTACTTGCATTTGGTTCAATAAATGGAGAACTTGGAGAACTAGGAGAACTTTAAGGAGAACATGTCATCCTTGTCTCCCTTGTCTCCCGCCCCTTCAACATTTTCCTGGATAAGGCTATGCTAGCCAGCAGGAACCTAACACCTCCTGAGCAGCTAGTCTAACAAGAACATAACAAGATGTTTAACAAATTTGTTTGAATTTGAATAAAATGAAAAAAGTTGAAAAATACAATTAATTTGTGTTTCCTTCACCTTTCCTATCCCACACACCTCATAAATATCTATTTTCTAGTATTGTGTATTAAGTGGTTCAAGAAAGCTATAGTAAAGGCCTCAGGAAACCAATTTTAATATGTTTTAAATGAAAGAGATTCCATTGGGGAAAGTATCACTAGGACAAACTATTAACAATTTTGCATTTCTCATTTGGATGGAAATTCATTCCTTTTATGAAAACATAGATAAGACATCCATTATGCTTAAAATCACTGTCATTATAACTATTAATTTATGTCTTTATACATAAAATCAATTCAAAATGAAAATTTCTAACTGTGAATTGACTATTCAAACCTCAACTGGGCTTTCCTTATCTCTTCTTGTTAATAAAGAGCAAGTATGTTCTTTTTTCTTCTTCTCTCCCTCCTTTTGTCCATCTCTAACATATATACACACATACACACATACAAACATACACACACACAAACTCACACAATCAATACCATATTGGATTGAAACTAACAAAACCCTTGTCTATTGAATCCAGTTTGTTATCTCTTCCAATGGTACTGACATTGAGTTAGAAGCAATCATAAGCCCTCATTGATACCAACCTTTGAATGTTAGAGCTGTACCAACACACATACATCCCACACGAGATAACTGTTCTTGCAATGAATATAAAGAGACTAAAATAAGGAGTACAATATGATTGCCTTTCTTTATACCTGTTTTAGCCTTAATGCCTGTTTTAGTTTTTATATTTACTACAAAGGGCAGGAGAAGAACACTTAGTAAGAAACAGAGAAAAGTAGCTTGAGGAGAAACACAGACTACTTTAAAAATTTACAGCAATAAAAATATTTAAGGAGAGATAAAGTTCTGAGAAAACCACAGCGTAAACCACAGAGGCAAAATTATAGACTGATTGTTGAGATGACTGTAGAACACTGATTTTTAGGGAGCTAATTTGTATATGACTGTTCTTAGAATCTGGAAATTTATTCCTGGGAAAGTATGAATTAAATAATTATTTGTGGACTATGGAACTACTGCATCTTAACAATTGACTAGTCAGTCTGTTTAACAGAATTATGAATTTTGGTTTTTCAACTTACAAAAGAAGTAAGTTACTATTTATGAGGAGGCCCTGATTTGAGACAATAGATGAGAGACCATCTTCAAAAAAATTGAGAAACCATCTAGGAAAACTAAAAGAAACCAATCAAGCTAATTATAGGAGACTGAACATAAAGACTGACAGGACTGAAAAGCTAACAGGAGTTGAATATATCTATGACCAAGCAATGAGAAACAGACCAGGTCTTCAATTGGAGCAGCATTCTGATGTTTTAAGAGAAAAGCTTTGATGGCAGGTGATGACTGAAAAGAGCAATCGTCTACAATGTGTGAATATCTAGATGGAGAAAAGCTATGCTATTCTCTTCTTCCATCTATACCTTCCATCTATAACTCTTCAGAGGCTTGTTTCCATTTTCCTTTGTTGCCCTCTATGGTTCAAGAGGGAAAAACTCTTAAGATTACAGATAGTGGACATGAATAGTTTGGCAGATATCATAATTAAAGCAAATGTTTTTTCTTTGGAAAAAAGTGTCATACTCAGCATCTAACCAGGGGAATAGAATTATCTGAAAAGCTGTGCAGATGCCAAATTGCTTTTAGATAAAAACACTTAATCCTACTTCAGAACTAAGTGTACAGAGGAGTCACATCCAACAAGAGATGAGAAGACTCAAAAAGGAGTAGCCCTGACTAACCAATGACACATAATACATACTTTCCCATAAAGATATAGTTAATCATTCCTGCCCCCCCCATGAAATATTGTGCCAGGATTGTGTGTTTTCTGATATATATCACTGTTAATTGTTTATTATTCCATTGTCCTTCTCATCATCTAAACCTCACTTCCAAGCCCAAGGACACTGTGTACATTTGTGGGAAAGTGTTAACAAAATTTATAGTTTTTTCAGTTAAGTAGGTGATTCAATCTATAGAATATTAGATTTGGAGTCAGGTAAATATGAGTTCATATTCTGCTTCAGACGCTAATAATGTGAATGTAGGCAAATCACTTTATTTACCTCAATCTTAGTTTCCTCATCTAAAAATGGAGTTAAAAATAACACCTCTTTTAAGGCTATTATGAGATCAAATGAGGTAATATTTACAAAGCACTTTGCATGTCTCAAAGCACTATATAAGTTATAGTTAATATCATAATCAATAATTTTTATTTTTTATATTTTTCCCTTTTATATAACAAAGTTTTATTTCTAGTCTTTTCAGTCATGGTGGATTCTTTGAGCTGCCATTTGGGATTTTCTTGGCAACAGTACTGTAGTTGCTTGCTATTTCCTTCTCCAGTTTATTTTACAGACAAATGATTAAATGACTTGCTCAGGGTCAAAAATCTAGTACGTATATGAGGTAAAATTTGATCCCAGGAAAATGAATCTTCTTTACTTCAGGTCTAATTCTCTATACATTGCACTACCTTCCTTTTTCTTCTGCTTCTTGTTTAGTAAATGTTTCAAGTGTAATAGTCAATAGTATCACTGTGATTAATTTGGGTAAATGGAAAGTACATAGATGGGGGCTCAGGAGCTTCAGCCATTCGAAATAAGCTATATAAATGAGTTTTCCCCCAACCAAGAAATAAACCATTCCTAATTCCTCTTAATGTTAATGGTGTTTTCTGAAATCATTCCCAATATATCCTATATATATTTTATTGGCACAAAATGATTTGCATCTTGTCTCCTTGATTAAAT
Source organism: Macrotis lagotis (assembly GCF_037893015.1). Lineage (NCBI taxonomy): Eukaryota > Metazoa > Chordata > Mammalia > Peramelemorphia > Peramelidae > Macrotis > Macrotis lagotis. The sequence continues at coordinate 199,507,423 of NC_133662.1, forward strand.
AATGAGTGCTTGGAAAGCAGAGATTTTCTTTTTCTTTTTAAGTGCAAGGAATATATTTTTACCTTTGTTTGTATCACTAGCACTTAGCACTGGACTTGCTATGTAATTAGTGTTTAATGAATATTTGTTGATTTGATATAAACAAAGTAAAGGTGAAGGGTTAAGAGATCACCAAAACAAACTTGGAGAAAATGAAACTTATGTTAAACATTTTGATTATTCTCAAATATTGGAAAGCCTAACATGTGGATGAAGGGTGGGAAAAGGAATTTAAGACTTGAGAAGGTTACCTTAGGAATGTTTATTAGAAGGTGCTAATAAATCCTTAATCTTGATATAAGAAAAAACATCTACAATTAGAACAATCCAAAAGTGGGGTTGTAGGGAGTTGGGTAATGAATACACCATTACTTGAGGTCATCAGTCATTGGGGCCTGCTCACATATTGGTTAGACTCACTGATCTCTTTAATCTCTTTAAATTCTAAAAAAAAATATGAAAGGATGAGAGAACAGGTAGTCAAGAGGGAGGAGTAGCTACTCTGGACCAAAGACCAACTTAAATATATATACATATGTATACACACATGTATAGTACATATGTAAAGGTGACATTTTAGGGGAGAGCAAAATCCAAGTTTTCACACATTTCAGATTCCTGCACTGAAGTGTTTGGTTTAATATATACTAGTTGACTGAAAAACTGGGTTCATAGGATAATTAGTATAAAGGATGTTGCAGAGAAATGTATAACTGGACCAGAAAATGAGCTGGTGTTATAGGACAAAACTGATGAATAACCTTCATGCTTCATTGTTATACAAAAAAACCCAGGAGAACTGGAAGACCATTATGAATTGAATGGATTTCCTATGGTTAATTTTCATAAGGACATGAAGAAGAATTTTGTGGAATAAGACAAAGGTGGATTACAATCTGAATCAACAGAGATAAGCAAATCACTGTGGAATTGGAAAATTTTTGATTCCACATTTTCTACACTACATTTTATAGGTTGTTTCAAAAGTCCCAATGCAGTTTTAAGCTATTAAAACTTAATGATCTGTATCATTAACAAGGAATTTTATACAGAATGCATCATAAAACATGTAAAAACTCATGCCTAGAAAAGGAAGTTGGCTAGTCACAGGGATAACTGATAAATAGTCCACACACTGCTTTGGAACCCACCCAATGCAATGAGTTATCAAAGAAAACTGCTAGGATTTGGGGCAGATGCACTATGGAAGATATTTGGAAGGACACGAACAAATACAGAATGAGAAGACATACATAGTTTGTCATATGTCTCTCAAGAGTGACAACACAGATTCACCTAAGTGTCAAAAATATCTAAGTAGCTAATTTTATAAGAAAGTGTAAGCATTTAAAAATAGATTTCTCAAAAATTCTTTACTTACCTCAACAAAGAGAAAGCAGGGGAAAATGGTATAGCTTCTACTGACATGATATTGGTGACTGGAAAACATTTTTACCTTGGAGAAGAGAAAAATAAAAAAGTAAAAATTCCTCATGTATTTGTATTCTTTCCTACACATGATTACATGCTCTATGGGTGATTAATCAACACTTGTTGAGCGACTAACCCTGTGCTTTGAGTTTTTTTCCAGGGACTCGCATCCTATGTGGGTTACCAGCTGGAAAAATCAAGATCATTAATATCTTCCATTTATTGTACACCTGGTTGAAATCCCTCCTGTGGTTTAGGAGGCCAGCTGTCTGAGGAAGGACCTGGCAGGAGGGAAAAGGCTGACTGTGAAGCAATTGATTCTTAGCCCCTCCCCACTCCACATTTTCTTAATGGAAAAGAGTTCCAGATCTTGGGGCCTTCCCCTCTTGCCTTCCTTTCCCTTTCCTGCCACAACTTGATTCTAGCCCTTAATTTTCTGATAGTCGTAGTGTTGCTGAATCTACAGAGTTCTTGGACAAATAGACCATATTCCATAGATTATAGTGGCAACAATTCTTTGGATTCTGTTTCTTTTTCATCTACTAGCATATGAAAGAATCACAACATTTCACAGTTTGAAGGGGCTTTTTTCCCTTATAGGATTATATATTTAAGTCTTGAAGTTTTTGCAGAAATCATCTATTTGTTGGGTTCTTAATTTTTTGAATGCTTTGAATCCCTTTGGCAGTCTGGTAAAGCCTATGGTCCCTTTCTCAGAATAATGTCTTTAAATGCATAAAATAAACTACCTAGGATTACAAAGGAAATGAATTAAAGTGATTTATCATTTTTTAAGAAAAAAAAATCTCAGACCCTCGGTTAAGAACTTCCCTTATTTTTCAGATGAGAAAACTGAGGCTTATGGAGTAAAGTGATTTTTCCCAAGTTCACCAGTCAGCAACAGAGGTAAGATTTGAACCTATTTGAACTTATTTGAATCTGACTCTGGTACTATAGATAGATATGGTTATAGATTAGATACATACATACATATATATATATATATATATATATATATATATATATATATATATATATATATATATTTAGAGAGAGAGAGAGAGAGAGAGAGAGAGAGGAGATGAATATATAGCCATAGATATATGTAGATCTATCTATATAAATCTAGGTATATATGTACAATTATATGTATTTACATATTTTTGTCTAATGGTTGCCATCTCTAAGGTGAGGAAGAAAAAAGGGCAAAATGAATTTTATGTAAATTTATTATGTATTTAAAAGGAATAAGAAGTTATACGTAATACATTTTCATTTTTATATGAAATCATTTTTTAAATATTATACTATGTAAGAAATTCTTATTTCATTTCATAAATTAAAAATAAAATAAATTAAACAAATATACATATTAAATATCTCTATGTAAACACATGTATTTCATTTTATATATTTAAAAACAGTATTCTGAGAACAGGATTCACAGGCTTCCAGTGAGATGAATTACACTCAAAATAAAATCATTCTTTCTATAATATTCTGTCTCCTTATTCCGTCTGGTCCAACCATTACCTGAGAATCTATGCTGCATACTTCAAGGATATTTCATAAATATTATCTCTTTGATCTTCACAATATCCTTATAAGTAGGTACTTTTATTATTCCATTTTACAGTTGGGAACACAGGGGTTGTTACTTGCCCAGTTTCACATAGCTGGTAAACATCTAAGACCATATTTGAACTCAGTTCTCTATGACTCTCTATGACTCCAGACCCACCTACCCTACAAGTGGTTATCTAGCCTTTATGGGATGACCATTACATGTATTAATAATGCTCATTTTTAGGAAATTTTTCTTTACATCAAGTCTATATTTCCCTGTTTTAACTGACCTCTTTTCAACTTATATTCATTGGTTTTCATTTTGTCTTCTTTTCATTCCAATACCACTTCTAAGTGATAAGGTTTTTTATAAATTGAAAAAGTTATCAGCACAAATCGTCTTTCTCATTAGAGGCAATATGGCATAGGAGATGGAGGGTTGATCAGGAAGTGGATCCAGATCGCTCTGGAGGAGAAAGTGAGGCTGGTGACTTAGCATAGCATCCCCTCTCTCAAATCCAATTCTTGTGCTTGTCATTGCATCAAATCTCTGTTGCCAAAACATCATCATCATCATCATCACCATCATCATCACCACCACCACCTCCATCATCATCATCATTATCATCTTCTTCATCTTCATCAACATCGTCATCATATCATCTAATACACTGAGCAAGTCACTTTGGCTTTCTGTGTCACCATATTTGAGGACTTTGCACTTCAGGAAAGTTGTGGATTAACTTTGGTAGAAGGAGATTTTGTGACACTGAATACTAGCTATTTTTTGGTTGTTGTTGTTGAAAGACCCCATCCCTACCCCCCCAACAACCAAAAAATAGCTAGTATTTAAATAATGTTTTAGAGTTCGCAAATCATATTTTATATGTTATCTCATTTAACACCCCCCCCAAATTCTGGAGAAAAGTGCTATTTTTTTTTATTTTGTAGATGAGGAAACAGAGGCTGAGAAAGATTAAGTGCCTTGCCTAAAGTCACATAGATAAGAAATTGTCTGAGATAGGAATTGAACTGAGGTACTCCTAACTCTAGTCCAGAACTCTACTTACTGTGCCACTGAGTTTGGTTAATAAGTCTTAGCAGATATTACCTACTTTGGAGGGTTGTTTGAAAAGCACTGGGGGTTGAGTGACTTGCCTAAGGTCACACAGCTAGGTAATTATTAAGAGTATGAGTTTGGGGGGCAGCTAGGTGGTATAGAGGATAAAGCACTGGCCTTGGAGTCAGGAGCACCTGGGTTCAAATCTGGTCTCAGACACTTAATAATTACCTAGCTGTGTGGCCTTGGGGCAAGCCACTTAACCCCATTTGCCTTGCAAAAACCTAAAAGAAAAAAAAATTAAAAAAGAGTATGAATTTGAATTTGAACTCAGGTTCTCCTGACTCCAGGGCACCACCTAGCTACCCCGACATCACCTACTTTTACCTATTTCATTAAGAGGCAGCCAGCTGGCTCAGTGGATAGAGACCTGGGTCTGCAGTCATAAAGACACGTACCAACTTTGTGACCCTGGACAAGTCATTTAACTTCTGTTTGCCTTAATTCACTGCAGAAGAAAAATGGCCAAAATACTCTAGGATATTTGCCAAGAAAACCCCATAGATATCACTGGTCCATAGGGTACTAAAAGTCAGACACGACTGAACAAAAACAATACCTACTTCATAGAACTGTGAGAATATGTGAGAATGTATGTAAATATCAAAGAAATGATAGTTGTATCAGATAAGTGTAATGCAGTAAAAATATTTTCATTCTAAAATTGGCAATGTTCCTATATGAAGGGCAGCATAGCAGTTATTTTTGGGTTTCCTACAAGCAGTTTTACCATGCTGAATGTTTATATTCTAGACTGGTTTCTCTCCTACAATCAAACTGTATGTTCTCAGGGAATGCTAATTAATGTTAATATTTTTCAGCTAAACATAATTAGGAAGGTAAATCTGCTGCCACCCCTAAACCAAATAATGCACCCCAAAGACAATTTGAAATGATTTGGGGAGCCATTCAGATTTGTATTATCTGTTTCAATAAAAATATTATTAAGTTAAAATTGATATATTTGTAACATCCATATTTGTAAAGAAAAAGCATATGGTGGTAAGTAGGAAACTCAATCTTTCTGATATATAGTAATATATATATATATATGCCTTTCTTTCTTCTATAAACTATAAACAAAACATTTTATTGTCATTATAAATTGCTTTAATGCATTATTTTGAATTAATTGATTTATGTTAATTGTTCCATTTGGGCCTCCAGAGCTACATAAAAATGAACTCATGACATAGAAGAAAATTACTGCATTAACTAGTGATGTCAAATTCCGCTGAAGAATTCCATGATTTGGGACTGAAGATATTAAGCTTTTCAATAACAATAACCTTGTGTTCCCATCATAATACACTAAGGCACTGTCAGCCTGAGTGGAAATTCTGGAATAGCTTGCCTTTTATTTTCAATTCACCAATTTCTTGTAATTTACTTGAATTTTTATAAAACATTTCCCTGTTCTCACATACCAAAAAAAACCAGGTAAACGTGAGGTTGCTAAAAGAAAATTTTAATGCTGATTAGTCCAGCTTCAAATTTTACTCCTACTCCTGTTTATTGGTTATGTAGTAATCAGTTATTTTATCTCTCATAGTTAATCAATATCCTGAGATATCATGAGTTTGGGAATACATAGAAAAGAAAATGGATTTCTACTTGAATATAAATTTAAAAGATAAGCAGTTGATTGACTCCTTTGGGGAGCAAGGGGATGCTGAACAATGTTGAGGATGGTCTCATTCTAGAAATATCTTCTGGATCCTTTTAGTTGTATGGCTTCAGTATTATCTTCAACAAACCAACAAGATTTCACTGTACCAATTAACCATTGAGGGAATACAATACCTGAATTTACAAGTAGATGTCATTCTACTTAAGCCAGTAGACCAGATTTATCAATTATTCTGGACCATATGAAAGGCATCCCTCTGCCAAAAACTTTCCCTTCACTCTCAGTTCTCCTACCCCCAAATCTCTTTTAATTCACTTCTCATTATATTTATAGATTCTCTTCTTAACCCAACTCCATGATTTGTGCCATATTGCCTGTTATATATGTGTATATCATCTTTCTTTCTTTCTTTCTTTCTTTCTTTCTTTCTTTCTTTCTTTCTTTCTTTCTTTCTTTCTTTCGAAGGGGTGGGGAACCACTTTTCTTCCAAAGGCCATTCATAACATCATTCTTGGGTCACACAAAATTATCACCTTAAAAATTAGTCTGCTATATCTGGTCAAATATTTAATTAATTCACCCCTAAAAAATTCCTAGATTTAATGAATTTTGAGTCCTACCTGTGGTTGCCTTGGCAACACCAGAGCCAATGATTTTGCAGGTCTTGGGCTTGCAGCCCAGACATTCCCAACCTCTGATCTAGAGAATGAGCATACTCTGATCACATTAGGTTATTGTCCATAGAATTAAGAGGAAAGATTTGGGAAGCTAGATGGCACAGTGGATAGAACACTAGCCCTGAAGTCCAGTGGACCTGAGTTCACATCCGCTCTCAGACACTTAGCTGTGTGATCTTGGACAAGTCACTTGATCCCATTGCCTTGCAACACCCCCCCCAAAGAAGGGAATATTTAAGGAGCAGCTAGCTAGGTGGTGCAGTGGAGAGAGCAGCAGTCCTGGAGTCTGAAGGACCTGAGTTCAAATCCAGCCTCAGACACTTAATAATTTCCTAGATTTATGACCTTGGGCAAGTCACTTAATCCAGTTGCCTTGCCAAAAAAAAAAAAGAGGAAAGGTAACTAAATAATATATTCCAATGGAGAAATCCACCTCAGAACCCTATCCCTTTTCTCTTTCATTTCTCTAGATTTAGCCCAGGGGAAATTCCAAGCACATACACTAACAATACATGAAAAAAAAGGAATAGGGTAAAGGTATTACTCTCAGGATTCGAAAGGTAGGATGCTACAGTGGAAGAAGGTCTCAAGTTACTGTCTCTGTTATTATCTGTACAACCATAGATAAGTCATTTAATCTTTCTTGACCTTAGTTTGATCATTTCACAGATGAGGGGGTTAACTTGAATGTTCTTGGAGAAACTTCATGCTCTCAATCTATGATCCATTGTGACTGAGGACTGATTAAGGAGAAAAAAGTAGGGAAGACAGGGAGTGGTTTTAATTCCCTGTCTTTGACTAATAGATTAGAAGTGAAATCACCTTTCCTATTTCACTAACACATTGACCTCAAGAATAACTGGCATGAGAAAGAAATTCTGGAACTTTTCGCATTGGAGTTCCTGGTTGCAATGTATACTCCAGTCATAAAACTCTCCTGGCTAAATTGGTTTCCATACATCTTCTCTTCAATCTTAGACTTAAATGTAGCCTTGGTCCTGATGTTGTGATACCTCACATGGTTCTCCAGCTATTCCCCCTCTTTGTTCAAAGTTGAAATTGTAAGGGTAGAAGATGGAAAAGAGAAATGGGGAAAAACCCTGGATAATATAATGTACAGCTAGCCTATTCTCTGACTTCTACCCTTTTGCAATGAAAATAATCATTCAAAAAGAATTCTCTAGGGTGATATACAAATAATTCAAAGGGAAAATTAATTCAAAATAATTCAAAAGGCAAATTCTCCCAGGCTATATTCATTTGGGACATGGCAGATAGGGTTTAGAAGAAAGAATTTTAAAGAGTATTCTACTTATATGAAACGATGTGCTGTGAAGAAAGTATAATCAGAATAACTACATATAAATATATTTATATAGATTTATATACGTCCACATTCTGCCTGTTACTGTAAAAAATGTAGTAACACAAAAATACAAATAAAGGAAACAGAAATAGGAAGAAAATAAAGTGGTTTTTGTTATCAATTTATTAAAGATAATTTACACTTTCAAAAACAAATTGGAAATAATTCAGAGATTATGGTTATATGCATGATCTCCTTTTTAAAAATTCCTTATTTAAACAGCTTTCCTTGGTTGCTTCTTTTTTTAAAAGAGCACTCTATGACAAACAGTTACATTACAAAGTTTTTCCGAATAGTGTTTCAAATCAGCCCAAAGAATATTGTTTAGTTGAAATGAATTGAATTAAAATTTGAAGGAAATCTTTAAATAAAAGAATATGATTTTTTTCTTTATGACTAATCTCTAGATTGCTTTGAATCCAAGACCATGGAGTTTTCATTAAATGTTCTTTCTGTAAATGAATGCTAACTTATCCATATGTTAAATTATCCATCTTAGTCATTGTTCATCAATGAGTCTATCAGCCAACTCTGATTAGGATCCTATTATTTCTGAGAAAACAGTCAAATTAGATTGTAAAAAATTAGATTAAATACAAGTTAAGGATCTTGAATTTTATAATTAGAGGCAACATGGAACAACTGAACTTGTTTGAGGAGGATGTGACATGTCACAGCTGCACAGCTGTGTGGAGGATAGTTTGGAAAGATGGGAGACTAGATACAAATGTGTGAATATTATAATCATGTAGTTATAAGGTGACAGGAATGTTTTCTATATGAAGAATTTTGTGAAGGACAAATGTGTAATTTGGTAATTCATTGGATAAAAAGGGAGTAAAAGGTAAAGATAGAAATGACTTTGCATATCTAAAAAGATGGTGGTTGAGAACATTGGACTAGCTAAAGTCCCTTTCAGCTTGAAAGTTATGAGTCTTTGATTCTATGACTCTTTAGAAGAAATAGGAAAGTTTGGAAGAAAAATCAATCTATGGAGAAAGATATGGGCTCCATTTTGCCCATGTTGAGTTTGCAATCTCTACAGGAATCCAAGTTGTAATATTTAGTAGGCAGATGGCAAGCAAGAGTCTGGCTGAAGGGCTCAAGAGAATGGCAAAGCCTTTATTTGGAGCTGTCAACATTCAACAAATATTAATTATACACTTACGTTGTCATAGGCATTGTGCTAAATATGGAGGATACAAAGAGAGGTTTTAAAAAAAAAACACAAATCTCACCTGCCCTCAATGATCTTATATTTTAATGGAGGCAATTAAATGGTGAGATCCTTGGAGGATTTACAGTGGAAAAGAAGATAATTAGAAGAAAGAAGACTAGCCAATAGGAGGACTGGGGAAAGAAAAATCTACTGCAAAGGTGACTTTTGGGTTGAGTCATTAAAGAAATCAGGGAAACTAAGAAACAGAGGGGAGGAAAGTGGAATATAATGTTTGAGGAGCTTCAAATAGGTCACTAGTCAGATCTTAGAGTGTATGGAGGGAAGTATAGTAAAGACATGGAAGAAAGGAAAAAGACAGTTTATGAAGAGCTTTAAATATCAAACAAAATGTGTTATATTTGATTTGGAGGTAATAGAGAGCCCTTGGGGCTCACTGAGCAGTTTGGCAACATGATACCTACAGGTGTCAGCTGCATAAAGATCAAAGTAGATTCACCAAATTTTAAGAGTTGGACAGTACCATAAATATCCTCTCAAACCCATCACTGGAAATGATTACTCATTATAACAAAATTATCAACTCATTCAACATCTGCTTTATTCCAGCAACGATTGCATGTGGCTCTTCTTCCTAAGAAGGAAGGTTATTGCACTTTTAGATAAATGTAATCATTAAAGAATTTGACATCAAACTTTTTTCTTCGAAATTTCTGTCCTTTATTTGTTCTAACTCTTGGGTCAAACAGAGCAAATATCTTCATTCTTCCATGTGACAGGTCTATTGAAAACTATTTCCCCTAGCATTATTTTATCCCAAAGGGTTCATTTTATTTTTTATGGAGGAAATGAAAAATTATTTTTCACAGTTTTGTTAGAAAATTTTACTTTATGTGTTTATTAAGAGAAATCAATCTGAGTTTAACCAGAAATTCTCTGTCTTCCCTCAAGCAGATATTCATCTAATTTTAAAGACAGTTTCTTTGCTTCTGAGAATTTTGGAACCAATGATTTGCAAATCTTGGAAAATGAGTAGAAGTCATGACAACTTCCTTGTTACATAACATGTGGTACTCAGATTGATGATAGTCTCACAGCATAGTTCACTTATTTTAAGGTTTTTCTCTTTTTTTTAAACAATGAGATAAATTTTAATGGTAGAATTCATCTTCCAGGGTACCTATTTTGAGCTTATTTTATAAAGAAATGAGAGAGGAAATTCAGTTCTGACTCAGTCCAATTCCCTCCCTACTCTGATGAATGTCATTCTATCTATAATTCTTTTTTGTCTGTGTTTCTATCTCTGCTTTTATGGCTCTCTCTTGTCTCCCCTCTTCCTCTTCCTCCTCATCCTCACTTTATTTCTCTTACTACTTCCTTACTCTCACAAAATATTTAGAAATTAATCTTTTTGAACTGTATTTTCCCTCTTTTTAGGTTTTATTGCAAGGAAAGTAAGCTCTCAGAGACATCCCCACCCCAATTTTCACTTACAGATTGAGAGCCCCTGGGGATTTTGGATACCCCCAGTTTGGATGTACTCTGTGCATCTACACTCCTAAAATTATAGTACATGAGCCCACATTGGATCATTTATCTTTAAAAGATAGCCAAAACCAACTCAAAGCAAAGGAAATAATTCAGACAAAAATGTTCAAGTAGTAGTAACAAAGCATTCCATCTCCAGAACTGAAGTACATCCTCCCACAAATATAGGCACCATCATTGGGAAGATTGGGCACACACAGAGAGTACAAGCAGAGACGCATACATTTAGGGAACACATGCTCCACTCAACCCTCACATGTGGTGTAAAATACCCTAATACTCCTCTTCTTGTGGTGTACTCATCCTGTTCTCCCTCTGATCAAGTCGCTCCACTGTACATGATACCATGACTGATTATGGAAGAAGGGTGAGGGTAGAAATCTCCCAACAGTAAGGAGCTAAGTTATTCTTCCATTGGGAACTTTCTCCTCTACTGTCATAGCTCATTTTCCTCAGAACTGAATTCTTAGCACATTCTTCAGAATTATGCATGGCTAAAAAAAACAAAACAAAAAGGAGAGGGGGGAGGAGAGAGACAGGGAGGGGGAGGAGAAGAAGAGAAAGAAAGATAGATAAATAGACAGATAGAAAGAGAAAAGAGTAACTATGTCTTGTTCATTAAAATCTTATAGGGTAGAAGCAGTTAGTTGGTACAGTGGGTAGAGTACTGACCTTGGAGATAGGAAGATGGGAGTTTGAATACAGCTTCAGTCACCTGCTACTTACTAGTTGTGTGACCTTAGGCAAGTCACTGAACCCTAATTGATTCGTGTCCAGAGCAATCTCCAGTCATACTGATCCATATCTGACCATTGAACCTAGGTGATCCTGGAGGAGAAAATGAGGCTGGGTGACTTAGCCTAGCATCTCCTCATTCAAATCCAATCCCTGTGCTTGTCATGGTATCACCTCCCCTTATGTCATTATCTTCAAGCGTGAAAGACAAACATCATCATCATCATCATCATCCTCTAGGGACACACTTAATTATCTTAATTCATTAATTCCATCAACTTTGAATGAAGATTTTCATTTCATCCCTTTTGAAAAACTAACACTTATAAACACCTCTTTACACTTTAAGACCTTAAAACCTTCTTGTCTCTGTTGCTTTCCTCTTAAACTGTTATTTTCTATCCTTTGATTCTCAAAAAAGAACAAAGAACTTGAGGTTGGTTGTTTGGTCTGTCTAGATCATAAAGCAAACCCATAAAGATATCATAACATCTGTCTGAATTGATAGCAACATATTTCAAAGAGTCCAGGTAGATCTGCTCAAAGTTTTTTTTTTCCCTTAACTACATGAATGAACTCCCACAGTGTGTTCTAAGTGAGTCATTAGACACTAAGTACTCTAAAGAGGCAATGTCTATAATGATCCATTCAGGCACCATAATAAAGAAGACATTGGTACATAAACATTCTACTATGCAAAGTTATCTCAAAGAAAATGATCTGACATAAAAGAGACATATAAGATAACTGTCTAATTATAGTCTGAAAACAAAAATGTCAATTGTTCTCTGTTGGGCTCTTGAAAATTTACAGGATATCCAAACATATCCCAGAGAAACCCCTTCTCTTGGTTATTCACTAAATACTGGTAATAGACTGAGTTTCCCAGGGGAAGGCTTTTTTGGGTTCAGGTTCCACTTTTTAAGCTATGATTTTACAGTTACCTTTGCTGTTTACCTTTAAAAATGATCCAGAGTGGGGGGGCGACTAGGTGGCATAGTGGATAAAACACTGGCCCTGGGTTCAAATCCGGTCTCAGACATTTAATAATTACGTAGCTGTGTGGCCTTGGGCAAGCCACTTAACCCTGTTTGCCTTATAAAAAAAAAACCTAAAAGAAAGTGATCCAGAGGACAAAGTACTTTAAATCAAAAGCATTTGCTGAAATACTAGAGAATGAACATCAGTAATAAGATATTCTTCCAACAACTACTAAAAATCAGTGGAAAAAAGGGATCATGAGGAAAGTACATAGCCAAGGTAACTTGTACCTCCTACCCTGCAGAACCTTATGTTATACATGTTACATGTCACTACTGAGACTATTTTTCTCAGTTCATTTTGACTCTGCATTCAGACTCTGAGCCAGTTCTCTGCAGCTAGAGTGTCTTTTAAAATGTTCATAATTCCTTTGCAAGATGACACACACCAAAACAGATTCAAAATAGAAAATCGCTACCCTTCATATCCAAGTGAACAAAAATTCTCTTTCAAAGATTGAGTACTTCTCCCATTTCTCTGCTGCCAGGAGTTACATTCCTTAGAACGGTCTCTAGACTTAATTTAGTAATGGAAGACTATCTTTGGTGTCTTGGCTAAGATGGAGCTATAGTAGGCATGGTATACCTTGCTGTTGTGCTGTTTTGATGATGGTCTGGCTCCTCCAGAGCTATGGAGTGGGCTTGGGGGCTGGGTGTCTTTGATAATGTTATTCTGGCCTGTTTGAGTGGTGCCTTCTGCTTCTTTCAAAGTCTTAGGTTTTGGGTAAGTCTTCTTGAAGAGCCTGCAGTAGGAGAAGTTTATAGCCTTTTCTCTGGTTTCCTCAGCCTCTTTGCATTTTAGTTGAGTCTATGTAAAAATTTATTTTATTTGACTATGCACATTTTAATGTTGAAGTTTTTTTCAGTTTAATGAAAGGAGTTGAGGGAAAAAAAAGGGAAGCTGATAAAGTTGCCAAAAAAGGGAAAGAAAAAGAAAAATGGTAATCGAAAACATTTTCTATTTAAAAAAACTACACAGAAGAGAAGGAAATCCAAAGATTACAGGAGAACAGAGAATCTTTCAAAGTTTTAAGTTAAATTTATTATATGCTTAAAAGAAAAATCATGTTACATTTAATGGAGACTGAGTCTCATAAATAATCCTATTTTTGTCTTCTATTTTGCAAATAGAAAGACTCATTATTTTGTCCTTAAATTAAGAATAAAAAATTACAAAAATGTTTTCAATTTAATGTTTCTCCTTTTTTTAAGAATCACTTAACAGCATGTTGATTCTTTATCTAGCTAGTGCCTAAGTGCATTTTAATTTTCTCAAATCTGTTGAAAGAACTTTTTTCACGTCTTGTAAAGGCATCAAAATACAAGGCATAAAGAACAATGAATGGCTCACTTGAGGGAAAGGGCATATAAGAGATATTCAGAAATAAATGCAATGTAAGCACAAAAAGTCTTTAACAAAAATAAAAGACATTTTAAAAGGAAAAAGTCTCCCCAAATAGAAATAAAACAAAATAAATTCCTTCCCTTGGTCCCGCTACCCCTTTGTGGTCTTGTATTATTGTCCCTTCTCTATTTCTCTGCTAAAATTTTAAAAAGAAATCTAAATTTGTCTCTACTTCCTCACCATCTACTACTCACTCCTGAAATCCCTATGAGCTAGTTGCCCACCCCATCACAAATTCCAAACTGCTCTCTCTGAGCTTTTGAAAGGAGGATTGCCTTTAATTGCCAAATCTAATTGCCTTTTTTTCAGTCTTCTTCTTTTGAGCTTGTTACAGATTTAACATTACCACTTAGTGTTCTTTTTTTTTCTTTAGCTATTATGACACTGTTCCCTCCTTGATTCTTAATTTATGTATCTAATTTAGGATTCTTCATTAGGTCATTTCTGACCTACATGAGTACATGAGAACTCTGCCCTCTTCTACCTTCTGTCTTCTCTTTATAGTTCTTATTTGGTGGTTTCATTAATTTCCATTATCACCCATACATATGAATTCTAAATTTCCTAGTCATATTTCTATTGAGTTTCATTACTATATTTCTATCTGCTGCTCCTGAGATTTTTATGGGACTAAGAGAAGTAGTCAAAACATCTATGGTTGAATCCTCACTCTCTCATATTTCCTTCTTCGTGCTTCAGTTATCTCACCTGTAAAAAAATTAAGGGATGGATTACATGACTTCAAGGGTCCCTTTCAGTTCCTTGACCCTCTCATTTGAGATATTTGGGAAGAAGTTGAATGATCATTTGTCAAATTTGTCATAGGGTCATTCATTCAGGTACAGTTTGGAGTAGATTTCAGCTGACATCTCTGCTGAAATTTTGTAAGTGAAATTCTCTGTGGAAAATTTCAACTTGTGTAGTCTGTCAGCTCTTCAAACTCAATATGTGCAAAACCAGACTATTCTTCCATGTTTATAAATTTTATTAGACATAAAGTTAGGAAGAATAGATAACAAATTAATGACAGCAGAATCCACTCCAGATATGTACTCATGCTATAACAAATGATACAAATCATATAAAGTTTAAAAGATATAAATATAATGTTTTTAAAAGCTTGAAGTTATGATTATTAACTTTTTCACAAGATTGCAAATATAGAATCATAAGAGATTGTAGTTGTCATTTAATTGTGTACTTTTATTGTATAAATGCTTAAATAGAGACCCCAGGTAAATTAAAACTTGTTCAAGATCATATAGGTGACAGAGACACTTTGTACCCAGGATCTAAGATTCCAGATCCAGATCTTTCCATTCCTTTGTTTCTGTGTTTTTCATCATTACATCATTTCATCATTTTCCTTAAAAAATTATTATATAGTTTTGAATACCTAGCATTATACAATACCTTATATTTGGGGGCAGGGATCCAGAGCTGTGATTTAATTAATACTGTGAACTCCTAGCAAGGGAGATCCATATACTGGGGTAGAGCTGTAAATATTTCCTAATTTTGATTAGTATCAGAGAACACTTAGATAGTGAGTCATATGGCCAGTATCACCAGTAGGAGTTTGTGTCTCTAAATTCACCTCTCTGTTTTTTAATGCTCTTATAAAGTTGAAGCTATAAAATATTTATTTAATTTTTATGAAATTGAATTTTACTCATTATTGTAGATATAATGGCACTGAAACAATAAAAAATAGGGGCATAATAACCTTCCTTCTCCAATGCAAAATATGCACCTGTGCTCTTCTTGAATGATAACATAAATTTAAAGTAATCAAATTTGAAATTCCACAAAAAGAGCCTGGGGGCGGGGTTTAACTTACTTCTTAAATGAAATGTGAGTAATCTTAATGACAGAAATTATAAAAAAAAAGATGAGGCATGACTAATCACCCACTACATTTCCTTTAGAATATTCTCTCTCATTTTAAATTAAGGAGGCCATGTCTCAATCCTTCTTTCTAACCTGTAGCAAGAGTGGGTCTGACCTCTCCCAGAGACCTTGTCCAAAAGATTTCTCTTGCTAAATATTTCTTACTAAAGAAATGATTCTCCAGAAAGAAATTGGGAGCCCTGCAGAGGATATACATGCTTCAGTGAAGGACAAGCTCTTCTAATAGCTTTCCCGCTATGACTGGATGAGGGATGCAAATTTGGTGCCTCATTCAGAGCTCCTCATGTGGAAGAATAAATTGGTTCATGGTTGGTCATTTGAAGGGAAGATTGATGGGACAAAAAAGATGTCATCTTTTCCATTTCCCTTTTCCCTTCCACTCAAAAGTAAAATTGAGTCTCTGTAATTGACAAATCAATATTCAAATAAAATATAATTATATGCTGATGTTTTAATATTTAAACATTCTATTTTGCATTTATACTACCTTTTTAATCTGTTAGTAAATTTTAGCCTTATTTTTTAGATGAAGACCCTAGTCCAAACTCCAGATCAATGCCACATCTCATAGCTCAAATATTCCTAGAACTTTTGTCAGTATATTTTCTTTCCTCTTATAACATTCTAATTTGTATTATAATTGTCATTTTTATTTTTTAACATTTTAACATTTTATTTGTTTTCCAATTATATACAATAGTAATATGTACCCATCATTTTTTGCAAGGCTCTGAATTCTACAATTCCCCCCCTTCCTTCCCTCCCCCCTCCACAGAAGGCTGTCTGACAGTCTCTACGTTGTTTCCATGCCATACATTGATGTAATTTGAATGTTATAAGAGTAAACATAAGAATAAACATAAACCCCTTCCCCCCCCAAGAAGATAAGAAACCTCAAGAATAGAGAGGGGGTGGGGATGTACTTCAGTCTGTGTTCAGATTTCAATGGCTCTGTCTCTGAGGTGAGTTGCTTTCTTTATCATAATTCCACCAGAGAAGTTACTTCAATATTTTTCCCACAGTTGCTATTACTAGCTGTACCTCCACTCTATTTCTCCCTCCTCTCATTTATTCTATTATCTCTCTCCTTTCATCCTGGCCCTGTCCAAAAGTGTGTTGTATTTCAATTCGCTCTCCTCCCATTCCTCCTCATCCCGTCACTTTTCTCCCATCCTTCTCCAGGTCAAGAAAGATTTCCTCACCCTATTGTGTATGTCATTTCCTCCCTGAGCCATTTCCCATGAGAATGAAGGCTCACTCATTCCCCCTTGCCTCCCCCGCTCCACTACATTGAAAAAGCTTTTTCTTGACTCTTATGTGAAATCTCTCAGCTTCTTCTTCATCTCCTTTTCCTTCCTCCTAGTACTTTCCCCCATCACCCATTGACTACATCTCTTTACCACATCATACCATTATATTCCACTCCTTCCTATGTCCTGTCTATATATGCTCCTTCTAAAAGTTCTTATAAATGAGAAAGTTCATATGAGTTATCAATATCTTCTTCCTGTGCAGGAATACAAACAGTTCAACATCATCAAGTTTCTCATAGTTAGTCCTCTCTTCCACTCCCTCTATGGTTCACCAGAGTCTTGTACTTGGAGATCAAACTTTCCGTTCAGCCCTGGTCATCTCAATAGGAAAGTTTGAAAGTCCCCTGTTTCATTGAAAATCCATCTTTTCCCCTGAAAGAGGATATTCCTGGAAGATTTTCTTTAGATATTCTCTTTCAGGGGGTGACCAGTGAAGTCTCTCAATTTCTATTTTACCCTCAGCTTCTAGGATCTCAGGCAATTTTGCTGTATTATTTCTTGAAAAATGAAATCTAGGCTCTTTTCCTGGTCATGGCTTTCAGATAGCCCGATAATTTTTAAATTATTTCTCCTGCATCTGTTTTCAAGATCAGTTGTTTTTCCAATGAGATATTTCACATTTTCTTCTAATTTCTGCCTTTTCTGGAAGAGTTTTATTTCTTCCTGCTTTCTTGCAAAGTCATCTGCTTCCTTTAGTCTCATTCTGCATTTGAAGGAGTTATTTTCTTCAGAGAGATTTTTTTATCTCCTTTTCCATCTGACCAATTCTGCTTTTTAAGGCATTCTTCTCCTCATTTGACTTTTGTTTTGCTTTTTCTATTAGGCCTAAACTGGTTTTTAACAAATTATTTTCTTGAGTATTCTTTGTATATATTTCACCAAACTTTTGACTTGGTTTTCATGATTTTTCTGCATCACTTTCATTTCTCCTCCCAATTTTTCTTCCACCTCCCTTAATTGCTTTTCAGAGTCTTTTTTAAAGCTCATCCATAGTCTGAGCCCATTTTCTATTTCTCTTGGGAGGTTTTGGATATGGAAGCTTCAATTTTGTCATCATCTGAGTATGTTTTATGATCTTCCATGGGACTGAAGTAATTCTCTATGGGCAGATTCTTCTTTTTCTGTTATTTACACATTTCCTCAGCCCAAGACTAATTTACAGCACTTCCAAGGCTTTGGGTTTTTTTTTTGGGGGGGGGGGACACTCAACTGGGACCTTTATTCCTCCAAGGTCTTATACTCTCTAGCCTGTGCTTTGATATGTAAATGGACCCCTGTACTTCCCTCTGCCCAGGGGCTATAAGGAGGGATCCAGGTTGGTTATTTAGTATGGAAGCCCAAACTGCAATATGTGAGTGTAGACAAACAGAAGAGTCCTACCCCAGGGAGAGCAGAGAAAAGTCTGCAGACTTCCCTTACTGTTTCTGGGGGTGCAGGCTGCTTTCTCCTGATTCTTGCTGTAGATTCTGTGGCTGGTGCTCCTCACTCTACACTCATTCTGGTGGAGCAAAGTTCTCTCCCCCCACCTTTCATCTGTTGCCAGTGATCTCTGGGCTGGGCTGAGCTGGGCTGGGCTGCAGCCACCACTTTTTTTTCCAACCCCAGGTCCTAGTGAAGCACACCTTTTCCGCGGAACTTCTAAGTTATCTTGGACTGGGGAAATGTATCACTCAGTCTTTCTTTGGGTTCTTCCCTGCTAAATTTTGGTTGGAGCCATCCTTTGTTTGTTTTGGGGGGGTTTGGGGGGTCGGAGTTCCTGGGATATGCTGCCTGCATGTGGCTACCATTTTGGTTCCTCCCCCATTTTTGTCATTTTAAAACTAGAAACTTGAAGCCAAGGATGAAAAAAGTAAATATAACAAAATTAGAATTAAACTTCAGTTAATCAATGTTAACTTTACACTGTACTTAACCATGATTCTCTTAACTCTGTGTCCAATTGCCAATCATCCATTCTAAAATCCAGTCCTGAATTTTCCCAACATTCATCCACCTTTTCCATTCCTTCTAGCAGTCAGGTTCCTTTACCCAGAAATTATGAGTGGCTTCATCTAAAGGTTATTTTTTTCTTTTTATATTGTCTCCACTTCATTGACATTAGTTAGAAGCTTAGATTAGCCTGACCCCTAGGGTCCTTGACAGATTTAAGATTCTGTGAATTTATTGAACATTTTTTGATGCCTAAATTGTTTCATTTCAACAAAAGGAACACACTATAAACTCCCCTTCCCACCCTCTTGCCAGGTGCAAGTATAATTAAGTTAAGTAGGATTGTACACAATTATTATAACCAAAGTATGTGAGTTCTTCGAAACCAATAGTATCCAATAGATTTTTCAAGGAGCTTGAAGAAGCTAAAGAAAAACCTGCAGTTGCCTCACTATAGTAGAACTAAATGGCAAATAGAATAATGAATGGCCAAGACTTGTGCTTTTCAATTTGAAATGAGAATCACTGCTAACATAAAAATAATAATTTAGATATAAATAGATACTTTAAAATTTTAGAAACAAAAATTTCACATATATAATGTACATACATATATATAATGTATATATATATATATATATATATATATATATATACACAAATGTGCATCTATATGCATTTTTATGTCTATAGGCATCTAGGTGACCTAATGGGTAGAGGCCAGCCTTGAAGACAGGAGGATGGGAGTTCGAATCTAGTCTCAGACACTTGACTTTTACTAACTGTATTCCTTTAGGCAAGTCACTTAAGCCTGATTATCTTACATACAGGACCATCTCCAGTCTCCTGATCATATCTGGTCAGTGGACCCAAATGGCTCTGGAGGAGAAAGTGGGACTGATGACTTCATACAGCACCCCGCCCCCACTCAAATCCAATTTTCATGCTTGTCATGGTGCCACCTCCCTGATGTCAAGGTAATGAACCTTGAGGCAGAGAAGTTGAATAATTTGACCAGGGTCACATAGCTAGTTAGTGTGGAAGGTTATAAACTCAGGTCTTCTTAATTCTATATCCACATTAATTATTCTAAGATTGGAGATCAAAATCTATGACTCTTAAAGGTCCTAAATTCATCTGATATCCTGAGTCAGCTTGTTGCTGATATTTTCAAGTAATTATATCTTATATCAACTTAAACAAAAGTGGGAGAAAAATCCATTTTCAAGGGAGACAGATCTCTGACTTAATAGCAAAGGAAAATTGAGAATTTCCCATTTTCCAGATTTACAAATTTCCATTGAATCGTTCCTTCCATAGAGTTGGGGGAAGGAGGCAGGCACAGATTGGCTTCCTAGTCACAATGAAAGAACCCACTGAATATGTTTCCTGGCCCACTAAGCACACACACACTGGGGTCTGTGTGTTTAGCATGCAACACATTCAAACAGAGAGGAAAATTGTAGCACTAGTGATGAGTGCCCAGCTGCTGCCTCAAGGAGATAGACAGCTGAACTTTAAGCAGCTGGGAAGACGCATGTAATAACAAATAGGTCAAAATCACACAAAGATAAATATCCCCCACTCCCACTCTATCTCACTTATTCACCCCATGAGAGCTCAGTTCTTTGGGGTTTCCATTTGCTTGATTATTGACCCAAATAAAGTATTTAAGAGGCTTTCTCTTTTTTCCTTTCTAGAGATCACAAAATCAAAAGAACTGGCAGAATATGGAGGAACAAAAGGAAAATAAGAAACAGTTATTCTTTGCAAAACCATTCCCACTATGCAGAAGATGGCTTCATCTTCCTGCTGGGATGCTTTGGATGTTCTACTGAAAGAAAGGCAACTTTGCAAAAGATCTCCATTGGTTCCAACAAGATGTGAAACCATAAGAGAAAATACGGACATGTTTAAAATAAAAAAAAAAAAACAGCTGACAACAAAATGTGCCTTTTACTTTTATTTATTTTCACACCCACAGTGAACAGATTCTTTCCTCCAGGTGTGGAATATTGAGAATAGATTCTAGCGCTGACCTCCTGCTCTTTTGTAAAACACGCCAGGAGACCCATTAGAAAAGCTGGCTCTTTCTTAAGGCATAAACAGCCCTGGCAATGTCTGCCATCCTGGGTTATGGATAATCACCTACCACCCCCTTGGTTTCCCAGATGACACTTTGATTCTTTGTGTTGTTATGTTCTCTTTTTCTGAGACAGTTTCCTCTCTTTTTTTTTTTTCCTACTTCAACATTCATTCCTATGGACTCAACATTTCGGGGAATGATTCTGTTTGCAGGAACATAATGCAATGGTCATCTGGATTCCCATTCTCACAGATTTACTAAAAGCAAAACCAATAGAGTTGTGGTCACAAGGAAGGCTGGGATTTTGTCAAAGGGAGAGGATGATGCCCTTTTTACTGTCAATTCTCAAAGTTTGCCTCTTCTTACAAGTTCCTAGCTATCTATTTCCATTCATTTCATTTCAACAATTCTGACTATGTTGAAGGCAGTCTCCCAAGCACCGAAGATGCAGAGACAATATGGAAAACATACCTTTGTCTTCCAGGAAGTTACAGTCTATCTAATTTTTCCTCAATGCTTAAAAATCCAGCTTAAAAATCACCTCTGTATGTTCTTTAGACAATTCAATTTGTTGATAAGAATCCATTGACAACAAAGTACCAGGCATTTTGCTAAGCATTTTACAAATAATATAGTTATATATCTTTTAGTCCTTACAAGGATCTGGGGAAGTCGGTTAGTATTATCCTTATTTTACAAGTGAGGAAACTGAGGTAAGTAGATGTGACATTCAGGGCCACACAACTGGATTCTAAATACTGTATTATTCTATCTACTTGTAAAAAGGTTTCTGTCTAATTCTCCAACGAGATTATAAATTATTGAGGTCTAGGTTTATATTCAATAATTTTTATCATGAGGTAACTGCATGACCTTAAGTTATTTAATTTCTCTGGGACTAAATTTCTTCAACTATAAAATGATGTGACTAACTTGAAATTACAATGATCCTAAAACTCCAGAACTATACAATTCATTTGCATGCCCTTATTTACCTATTGGTGACCGACAGTAGATAAAGCACTGGACCTGGAGTCAGGAAGATCTGAGTTCAAATCCAGTCTCAGACACTTATTAGTTGGGTGAGTCTGGATAAATCACTTTCCCTTTTTACAACAGAGAAGGAAATTTCAAACCCCTCCAGAATCTTTGCCAAGAAAAGTTCATAGAGAGCATAGGCATACTGTGGTCTACAATGTCACAGAGTGAGACTTGACTGAAGAACAACAACCTTGCCTATTAAAAATATTGCATTAATGCTGGACAGTTGACTTAAACAGTTTATATAATGCAGAAATAGCAGGAAAATAAATCCATTGTCTATTTGCCATTTTATATATATATATATATATATATATATATATATATATATATATATATATCAGGGTACAAGGGATATAATAAAAAAGATGTATAAATAAATGCATATGCATGATATATATCCATATGTAAGATATGTATCAGTCTATTTTATTGGTGTTTTCAGACAATTAAAATATTAATGCAAGTCATTGCAATTGGTGTTATATAATAACTTCTGAGTGCGAGATTTCCATATTGTTGGTAGGATGGAATGAACAGAGCAACCTAAAGTTGGGAGAACAGTTTTAGTCTAACCTATTACTGCCTAGCAATGAAATATAGAATTAGTCAATTCTTATCTCTGAGACAGTTTTTTCCTTTTTATAATGTGGACTTTAATGTTTGCAATGCATGATATTACACTATGTGACTTATAGGGTGGTGTTATGATTCAAAATTATGAACTCTTATTTTTTTCAAGGTAAGTAACCCTAGTCCTTTCCCCTTCCCTTTGGACTTCAGACCATTCTAGTTAGATTATGAGCAGTCTTGAATTTAATAGGATAATTATCTCAAGATTTTTCATTTTATGCTCCCAGTTAAGTTTTTCAATGTAATTTTGTGCCATCTTATTGAACTACAATTTGTTTATAATCTACAATGACACCTTGGATCTTTCTTGGATCTTTCAGATTCACATAAGTCATTTCTATACCAGCATGATTATTTTTCTTCCCAGTATGCTCTCTTTCATTTACTCCCTTATAATTGCTCCCAGTGTTTTGTCTCTTTCAAATATAATTGAAAGCATTCTTTGGGAAGACATGGAAATACAGTGATAACAAGGTTACTTCTGGAGGTGAAGACAGAAATGAAAATGAGGCCACATATTGGTGGCTATATTGGATTTCATGTATTCTTTGGTCTATTTGTCACTGTAATAGATTGCTGTTGACAGGATAAACCTGTCGTCTGCGGTTTCTTTTGATAAAAGTCAATTTGTATGCATGCTGTAAATGTTCCACGGGTAGGCTTCTCATCATGTTTTAATTTACAGCAATATAAAGGTATCACCAGGATGAAGGACATCTTTTCCTGTAGTCTCAGTTCCTTGATAGTTTTTATAAGGAGGAATTTCCCTCTGAAAATTCGATAAATCAGACAGCTCTTTTTACACTTGGAAATAGTAAGCAACCCCATCTTCAATGCCATAAGACCATCACAGAAGTTCTATCCTTTGCTTCTTGATGGAATAGAAGGGACCATCCATTTTCAAGGACCAGTGTTAACAGAGACTGATGCTCTGCCTAATCCTATTAATCTGAAAAAAAATAAAGGATGAACCCAGCCACAGAATCTATTTTATTTTTAAGGACCTGCCTAGCTGTGGATAGAAAGATTCTTCACCATTAGATTGGCTACTACATAGTGAGCTAATGGTGAAACCTAGAAGATCTGTCACCTTTATTAGATAATTTCAATATTACCTTGGACATATATAACAATCTCTCAGTACTCTTAAAAAACTCTATTAAGATTATAAATTGTAGAAAAAGAAAAAAAACAAAAAAACCAAAAAAAAGGAGTGCTGATAGTATTAGGAGAAAGTTTTTTATCCCACTTCCTATATTAGTTAAATCACATTTTACCTGCAAAAAGACACAAACATATATATATGTGTGTGTGTGTGTGTGTGTGTGTGTGTGTGTGTGTGTGTGTGTATTTTTATTCAGTCATTTTTCAGTTATGTCTAATTCTTCATGGCCCCTTTTGGGGTTTTCTTGGGGAAGATACCAGAGTAGTTTGCCATCTTCTTCTGCACATATGTATATATGCTTCTGAATATGATGATGATGATGATGATGATGATGCTGATGCTGATGATGATGGTCACAGTTTTCTTGTGAATTTTTTAAGAAGGTAATAAGTATATTTTAATCTTTATAGAGTTTTCATCTCAAGCATTTGTTATGATAAGCCTTTATTACTGATGTTTTTAGACAGCTAAATGAGGATACTAATAATAGAAATTATAATTGGTGCTTACATAATAATTTATGAGTGCCAAGTGTTTCCATATAAATTGTCTCACCAGATCCCTATAACAATCCCATTAAGTAGACAGTGCAAGCATTACTGTCAGCACTTTGTAGATGAAAGAAGGGAGACTGGGTGAAGTTAAGTAGGGCAGTACGAAAATCACTGGAAATGAAATCTAAAGTATTGGATTCAAAACCAGGATCTATCACCTCATATTTGTGTTTAGTCAACTCATCTCTCTATATTTGAATTTCTTTAGTACAACTGGTTTCACAAGGTTATTTTGAAGGCAACACTTCAAAATTTGTAAAATTTAATAGAATTATTGCTTTTATAATCATTATTAAGTGACCTTTCTAAAGTCAAGGAGCAATTATGTCTGGGCCTTAAACACTATCTTTCAACTTCTAATACAGAGCTCTTTCCACTGATACATACACATGTGTGTATGTATATACAAATCTATATAAATTATACCATGTCTCTAGAATATAAACAAAGAAAAAAGGGAAATAGATGTTCCTGTCAAGGAGTTTATGTTCTACTATAGCCAGAATTCTTCAATTCCCATTTGGGTGAAATAGTCACATTGCCATGAAATTTAGAAAACCATACATTGTGGGATGGAGGAAGAAATTATAGTCACAGTTTGGAATAATTATTAACACTGAAGTTCAGTGCTCTGCACACAAATAAAAGCAAATTGAATTGAGTAAGGAGTTACAGCAGCAGATCATCTTAATCATGATTTTCCAGAAAGAAACCCCATTGAAAATGCTTCTGGAAAATTAGCTCCCTGAAAATAGAGATACAAATTGGGATGAAGATGAGACAGAGATGGCCATTTTATTTCCCAAAGCTATTATTTTGAAGCAACAACTAAGCAGCATAGTCTCAGGACTTTTCTATTGAAAATATGTAAATAGGAATGATTACACACCAATGTTGTTGTTAATTTTGTCCTCATCTCCATGACTGATTTCTGGGTTTCTCAAGGACATGAAAAATTAAGTTGCCTTGTTCTTTCTCAGCTGCCCCTCTGTTTGATGTTATACAGAGATATTATAAAAGATTTATAGCAAACAAATGAAAATGCAGAGACAGACTTATTTAAACTTAGGATTTTAATGTATTTCAATATCATCTTAGGTCATGAGCTCATAGCTTTAGAGATGAATGAGAATTAGCAAGGATATATACTCTGGCCCCTTTATATTATCAATAAGGAACTGAAGCTCACAAAAGTCGTGACTTTCCAAAAGATCACAGCAATTGTAAGAAGCAGAGCAAAAATTCATACTCATATCTTTTTCTCTCCACATAAGCTTGGATCTTGAAGAAAGGAAAGTATTTCAAGTGGTGGGGAAAAGAATGTGTTTTAATCAAAATATATGAAAGCAATAGTGCTAGAAAAATACTTCCCCAGAAATTTCTGCTCTCTTCTATGTATAAAATGTCATTAGAAAACCACTGTTAGTTGTACACAGTAACAGCACATTGTGAGATGATCAGCTATAATAGACAGTACTTCTCAGCAATACAATGATGCAAGACAATTCTAAAAGACTCAAATGGAAAATATTATCCACAACCAGAGAAAGAACCGATAGAGTCTGAATGCAGATCAAAACATACAATTTTCACTTTATTTGCTTACCTTTTTTCCTTTTTCCTGCTTCTTTCATAACATGATTAATATGGAAATATATTTAACATGATTGCACATGTAAAACCTATATCATATTGTTTTCTCTCTTGGAATAGTGGGAAGTGAGGAGGGGAGGGAGAAAAATTTGGAACTCAAAATATTTTTTAAAATGAATGCTTGGGGTGGTTAGGTGGCACAGTGGATAAAGCACCGGCCCTGAAGTCAGGAGTACCTGGGTTCAAATCCGGTCTCAGACAGTTAATAATTACCTAGCCATGTGGCTTTGGGCAAGCCACTTAACTCCATTTGCCTTGTAAAAACCTAAAAAAAAATGAATGCTTAAAACTATCTTCATATGTAATTAAAAAATACTATTTATACAAAAATAATATTAGTAACAGATAGTATTAAATGTTTAGGATGAACCCTCCCCTCCTAGAAAGGTCATCATAAGGTGTAATCACATGAGAGATTTTTAATGGTGACAAACAAATGACCTAAGGTATATAATTCTTACATTTAAACAAAATATATGATATTGACCTATATCCCAAAAAGATTTTTTTCAATAGCTGAAGAAAATCTTTCAGGGTCTTCAACTCAAAATTATCCTATTGGTGGAGTTACAAATAACATAAAGATTAGATGATTGACAACCGGCCAACTATCCTGAGAGGAGGTGGGCTCCTTTTTACTGGGTATTTTCAAGCAAACAACAGATGATAATTTGTCTAGGATTTTGTACTGTTTTTGTTAGTTACAAAATGCAAACATTGCCTCAGAGATTTCTTCTAACTCTTAGATTTTTCTGGTTCTGTAAAGGGATCAAAGGATGTGTTTAGGATGGAGAATATGTTTATTCTATTTTAATGTACCTGAAAGGTAGGCAAAATGTATAATGGGGAGCATTATGTTTATAAAAATGGATACAATATCAGGGATTGGGAAGAAATCAGAGCTTCAAATATTGGAGGTTTTATATTTATAATATTCAATGTAAATCAGCATTTATTAATTGTCTAATATGTACAAGGCACTATCCTAGGCATGGAGCTAAAAAAACCAAATATGAAATGTTGTGGGATTTTCTTTGTTTGTTTGTTTTGAGATCAAAGAATTTACATATTGTTGAGTGATATATAGTAACAAGCAAATACAAAGTTACCCAAGGCAATCTTTTTCTTTCTTTCTTTCTTTCTTTCTTTCTTTCTTTCTTTCTTCCTTCCTTCCTTCCTTTCTTTCTTTCTTTCTTTCTTTCTTTCTCTTTCTTTCTTTCGAAAGGCAATCAGAGTTAAGTAATTTGCCCAGAATCACATAGCTAGTAAGTGTTAAGTATCTGAGGTTAGATTTGAACTGAAGTTCTCCTGCTTCAGGGCTACTGCCCTATCCACTGCACCACCAACTGTCGCCAAAGAAATTTCAAGAAGGAAGAAGCCCTAGTAACTGAAGGATCAAAAAGCCATCTGCAGGCAGTTTGAATACAACAGAGAGTATATGAAAAAGAAATATTTTAAAATAACTGAATATATAGATAGAATCCAAATTGTAGAATTGATGGAAATGCATTTGTGGTTGCTTGCTAGGTCCCAAGAAATGTGTTGAACTTGTGAAACATTATAAATTCCAGTCTGAGGAATGTGTATTTATCCTAATTTCCTTATAGAACTCATAAAAATTTTAGAAGACAGAAGTATTATAATTAAACTTGTTCATTAGAAATATCAGTTATTAGTTATGTGGTGGTTGACAAATAATATGGGAGATAATAGAAACAAGAACCATTAGTTAGCATTGACTTATTATGTGTTAAGAGAAAGATATTAAAAAGGCAAAAACACCATCCTTGCTCTCAAGATCATGTTCTAATTGTGAAAATGATAAACAAATAAATATTTCCCTGGAAGATACTTCTCAGAGGAAGAGGGGAGAAAGTTCTGAAGAAAATGAGATTTGAACTGAATCTTGAAGGAAGAAAGATGAGAGTCAAAGATAAGGAGAAAAAGGATTCCAGGAATATTAGACAGGTAATGGAAATTCATAGTCTTCAACCGAAGGAACCTGATTGTGAAGGATTTATTTCCCAGAAAATTTTTCTAATTAATCTAAAACCCTAATAATAAAGAGTTCTTTGAAGTTTAGTGGAAGGGTGAAGGTGAAATATTCATACCTGTGTTTTAGGAAAATCATATTGGCATCTAAGTAGAGGATGAATAGATAAAATTATTACAATCATCTAGGTGAGAGAAGGATGGTAGTAATGGTTGTAGGAGTTTATAGAGTTTTTGGATGAAGATTAATAGGAACAGAAGTAGAAATTATATTTTCATCAATTTATGTTATTCTATTATGTGTGCTACCAGGGATTGGGGAGAGAGAAGAGGAGAATAAATAGAAGGAAAATTCATAAGCAGTCATATAAGTCAGGCATGGAAACATGGTAGAGATAGGGACTATAATTGGATCTGTCTGTTAAAAATCAGAGTGACAGGGCAAAGCTAAGATGGTGGAAGGAGCAGATCCTCTCTTAGGTGCTCTCTCCAAAATATTTCAAAAACCTTAAAATTATGACTATAACTAAATTTTTGAGAGACAGAACATACAGAAAGGTCCAGTTAGACAATTCTCCAATCCAAGGTAACCTGGAAATAATGGGAAGGTACTCTTCCACAGGGTTGGAAGGGGTAGCAATACACCAGAGAAGGAGCTTCAGTCTCCTGGAAACAGCTTCAGGGTACCTGGTAGCAGAAATAGTTTCCTGACCTGTACCCCAGGGAGCACCAAGCACAACTTGGAAGATCAGCAGGGAGACCTCTGCCAGAGCAAGCATGAAGCCCAGGCAAGCATGACCCTTTTCACTGCAGTGGTGGCCCTCAGCACAGTCCAGATCCCATGAAACTGAAGCAGGTCCATGGACTCATCCAGCAGGAGCCACCCGGCAGCTGCGCCAATGAGCACTCAGTTTGCAGAAGGTAAAGGGAGTAGAGGGAGAATGTTGAGGTCTGTCCTCTGTCCCTAGGACAGGACTCTGGAGATTTAACCATATTTAGACCCTGGTCACAGTCTGCCCCCCCCCCCCCATAGAGCAGAGAATTCCCCTCACAGCCCCGGAGCAGAGGGGTGTGCTTGTGATCATTCAACAGACCAGGAGAACAGTCAGAGCCTGACACACTGAAGTTCTTGTGGGGATGTTCCAATAACACTCAAAAGCACAGGAAGTACCCCAAAACCAGGCGCAGGCTGGGGAAATGAGTAAACAGAAAAAAAAGGAACCCGACCATAGACAATTACTTTGGTCCCATGGGGACCAAAATATTCAATCTGAAGATGAGAGAGTCCAAACTTCTGCAGCTAAAGACTAAGAAATATAGAAGTTGGGTTCAGGCTATGACAGAGCTCAAATATATTTTGAAAATAAAATAAAGGAGCTAGAAGAAAAATTGGGAAAAGAAATGAGGGAGATGCAAGGAAAAACATAAACAAAGTCAACTGCTTAGTCAAGGAGATCCAAAAAATGCTGAAGAAAATAACATGTTAAAAACTAGCTAAGATCAAATGGATAAAACAGTTCAAAAAAGTTATTGAAGAGAAGAATGCTTTAAAAAGCAGAATTCGACAAATGGAAAAGGAGATAAGAAAACTCTCTGAGGAAAACAAATCCTTCAGATGTAGAATGGAACTAAAGAAAACTGATGACCTTGCAAGAACTCAAGACACAATAATTCAATACCAAAAGAATGAAAAACTAGAAGAAAATGTGAAATATCTCATTGAAAAAAATTCATCTGGAAAACATATCTAGCATAGATTATTTAAAAATTATTGGGCTACCTGAAAGTCATGATCAGGAACAGAGCCTTGATCTCATTTTTAAAGAATTTCTACAGGAAAATTGCCCTGATATCCTAGACACAGAGGGTAAAATAAAAATCAGAGTGAAAAAAAATTTCATGATTTGACATAATTATAATTTCATCATTTAGAAAATGAATTACCAAAAATCTTTCTTACATCAAAGCAGGAATTTGGGGAAATTTCAGTGGAAAGGAGATTGAGAGCATCCAATAAGTTTTAAACTTTCTTTCAAAGGATACATTGAAAGCATAGTCTAAATCTGGGGATAATAAAAGTTCAAAGTTCACAGAAGTAGATCCTCTAGCCTGATATTTGAGAGAGAGAGAGAGAGAGAGAGAGAGAGAGAGAGAGAGAGAAACTGATTCAGTCAAGCAGAAATGGAAAACTCTCAAAAATAAAATTATGAAGGCACCAAAAAAAGCCCAAGGAGAGCCAGTTGTTGAAAATGACTGGTGGTATAAATCCAAAGGGAAATCACCAATGAACTTAGACTTTTGAAAATTACATCTAGAAGATGAAGGGTAAGTTAACAGAATGAATACTAAACCATGACATGATATTCCAGAAATCATGTTTAAATTAATGAAGCACAAAATGGGTGGAGGCTGAAAAACACAAACTTTAAAAAAAACTATTTGGGAAAAAATATGAGAATCAAAAGAGGAATTAGATAATTCTACATAGTGGATCTATGACAATGATGGATAACAGATTTGCTCAATACTATTTCGTTTCTGTTTTATCTACTGAGAAGAATGAACTGATAAGGAAAGGAGAAAATTTCTAATAGGATTAGACTTAAAATATAAATAAATAGGGAAATAAAGGAGTATTTTATCATTAAGTCAAATCTCTGAAGTCAGAAAAATTACATCTGAGAGTGCTGAAATGGTAAATATGAGAGTTGAATCACTGTCAGTGATTTTTGAAAAATCATGGAGGACGGAAGTGATACCACAAGGTAGTAGACAAATATTACATTTTTAAAGGGCAAAAGAATGAAGTTTGAAAACTATAGAGGAGCAAACTTAATTTTGATTCTGGAAAAATTCTAAATTTTATTATTAAATACAAGTTTATTAAATATGTAGAAAAGAAAATGTTACTCATAAAGATCCGATGTGACTTCATCCTCAGTAGGGAATACCAGACTATTTTGTTTCTGATAGGATTGATAGACTATTAGGCTAGGTAATACTGATATTATACTTTGGATGGGTTTGACACTTATTAAAAAGTTGCCATTAATAGTTCTCAATCAAATCAGAATGTTGTCTCCATTGGATGAAGTCCAGGGATTTATTCTTGTTCTTGTGATGGTGAACCTTTTTAAAAATAATAAAGGCATAGGTATCATTGGCATAATTTTTTTCAGATAATCAATGGTGGATATATGAATATCTCATTTCAGAGATACAAAAAAGACTGGCAGGAAAAGAATTTGAGCTGAATAAAATAAATAGAAATTTATTAGAAATAAATGGAAGATGTTTGGATATGGTCACAGTATTTCATCTCCACTAATTTTGCTTAATCTATTTTAAGGGAATAGCAAATGTAAAACTTTTCATCCTAATGAATCCACAGGAGAATTGTATCAAACTTCTAAAAAAATTGGTATTAATACTGTAGAAATAATTATGAAAAATTGAGAAAGAAAGCACTCTACTGGATTTCTTTTATGAGACAAAGAAAGCCTTTGCACTCAAACCAGGTAATAATAAAGCACAAAACGAGACCCAACTGACCAATGTCACTAATGAATATTGATTTAAAAATTTTAAAATAAAATCCCTTTGAACAAGCCAAAACAATCCATCCAAGAAATTATTGATTACTACTGAGTTGCTGAGGTGCAAGGATAGTTTAACATTTGGAAAATAATCAATATAACTAAGCATATGAAAATAATAATATCCCACAACATATCAGAAAAAACACAAAGTAACATCATATAAGAACAAATACCATAAAGACTTAGGATTATGAACTGTATCCATTTAAAATCAAAAGCAAGCATTGTCTTCAAGGAGTATAAACCTAGAAAATTGAAGAGTAAATCACTTCCAGTTTTATATCTCAAACTGAAAATGCAACAATAAGATACTTGGAGCATCTTAGAGAATCACAAGAGACTAATTGAGCCAATACTTTCAGCAGTAGCAGTCTTCCAAATAAACCCTCAAAATTGAACTTATCAATATAAAAATAATAAAACCAAGATACAATAATAACAAGAGAAACCTAATTCAAATTAACTACAAAATTCATAAATTGTTTGGAGATCAACTTACCAAAGTACAGAAAAGCAGACATTCATTTACAAAATTTTTAAATAAAGATCAAACTAATATCTGGAGGCATATTCAGTGTTAATGACTAAGCCATGCAAAGGCAATACTAATGACAATACTTGCAATGGTAATTTACTGAAACCAAATAACCAATGTGATTTTTAAAAATTTTGGTTAAAAGATAATAAATTCATTTGGGAAAATAAAATATCTAGAACATCAAAGGAAATAATGAAAAGTAGTAGGAATGGGGAAGAATAGCATTTCCAGACTTCAAATTTTATTATAAAACTTGTCATCAAAGAGAGATCAATGGAGTAGACCAGACACAAGGGAGAATCAGAAACAGTGGAACTCAATGATTCAGTGCTAAATATACCAGAAATTAGAGATTACTTAATTTAAGAATACCCAGTCTGATTTAAAATAAAAAAACTGCTGTGAAATCTGGAAAGTAGTCTGGCAGAAATAAAGCTAGATCAACCATTCACAACATATTCTACAATACATTTTAAATGGCTATGTGACCTTAATATTAAAGAACATCATGATCATATTATGGCAAATCATATATCTACCATAGCTATGGGTATGAGCTGTAGTCTTAACTAAAAAAAAGGATAGATGTGTACCCCAGGACTCAAGCCCATTTGTCTAAGATACTTCTTTTTGTTGGAAGCTAATAATTCAATATTCTGTGACTGAGGGCAGAAGCTGGTAAAAATTTGAAAAGAGAAACACAGATTGAGATGCTCTTCAAGCAGAGGTGCCTAAAGAAATATAACCCTGAGAAGAAAACAACAAACAGAAAAATTGCCATCTTGACCAAGTCACTTATCTTGATTTACCACACTAGTTTGGGGAATGTCCCCTTGGGTTAAATTTGAGATTCTTTTCTTGGTTGATTGGCTATAGTCACAGTATTTCATTTCAACTTAGAGGGAGAGTTCAATCTTTCCATATACTGTCTGGTATGCTTCTATTTGTATAACTTCTCTTATTTGTGTTTACTATCAGCTTTGATGAATGGGTCCATTTGTTTTTGACTATGTATAGAAAATTTTGGTAGAAAGAGTCAAAGCTTAGATATATAGCTGCAGACATTCCTTCCTTAGTTAAGAGCAGTGATCAAGATCAAAGTTGAATCTAAAAATTCTTTCTCCTAGACAAATAATATATTGGTGGAAGATAGATGTAATTTTAGCTCAGTACTTCTTTCTGTGAGAACAGGGCAGTCAGTCTCAAGACTACTATCTTTTATTTCCTTCCTGTCAAGAATTAAATGATTCCTTGGAGAAGGATTGATAAAAGAACATCTAGAGATATATATTCACACTTCAATTTGTGCTGCCTCGATTCCTTCATTAGTTTGCTTTTTTATTTCTTTAATATACACAGACCTATTTTTATGATAAATTCAAGCAAGGTTGCTTTCCTTATTATGCTAGATACATTCATTCATCTGTGTGTATGCAGAAGCGATTTAGTTTCATGTCATCAAAGTTATTTATCTTTTTGTAATTGCTTCTAAAAGCTATGTAGGTGTTGCCTATATAGATTAATTGTTTCCAAACAGGTATCCAAAATGTTGCTCAAAGGTGTGACTGTAAGCTCAATAAGCAACAACAGAGTGATAGGACATCTAAAAAACTCCAATGTAGTCTTAGACTCCTGGGATTTGGGAGTTGATAATCCCACTGTCTTTTGACCCAGTCAGACCAAATCTGGAGAATCACATTGAGTCTGGGCAATGCATTTTAGAATGAACAAAAATAAGCTCCAAATCCTCAAAACAAGGGTAATTTGATTTAAAAAAAACTGCTTCAAGTTCATGCCATATGAGTCTTTGAAGGAATATGAGATGTTTTACTTAGAGAATAGAAGTAAATAGGAGTAAAGCTAGAACTCTCCATAAATGCATGATAAGCTATCATGTAGAAAGGGAATTATACACCTGTTATGTCTGGACCCAGAGGAAATAGCTAGGAACAATAAATGTTCATTTCAAAGATACCAATTTATACATGATAACAGGAAAAACTCCCTAGGATCATACATTTAAAGCTAGAAGGAATCTTAAAGGGTAATACAATATGACTGATTCATTTTACAGATGGGCAAACTAAGGTCTAGAGAGGTCAAATAACCTGCCCATGATTCCACACTAGCATCTGGAAGAGCCAGTATTAGAAATCATAACATCATACTCTAAATTCCATGTTTTGGATTTTTTTCCCTTTGCATCATGTTGCCACCACAGTTAGAGCTACTCCCAAAGTGGATTGGGCTTCTTTGGTGACTAAATGCTTTCCTGATATTGGAGCTCTAAAGAAAAACCAAAACAAAGCAAAATGAAACAAAATCCAAATAGTCTTTTCCTTGTAGAATATAGAGATTCTTGTTCAGATGTGGATTGCACAAGGTATTCAACAAAGTTCCTTACTGAAGAATGAAATTTCTGAGACTCTATGACAGACACACTCTAGTTTCCCTCCTTCAGGTTATCAATGTCTTTCTTCAAATTTAGGGCCCAAAATGAAACATTTAATTTTTCATATAGATTTGGACCAAGTTCAAGTACAATTAGGCTACTGCCTCTCTTTCTCCAGAAATTATACTTTTCTTAATTAAAGAGCTATTGTCATTATAAATAATTCAAACATACTATAGCATGAAAAAGTGGGGAAATGAGAGGGGGGAGTTTAAAGGGAAAATGGGAGGAATGAACAAATTCTTTATCTGAAGATTAGCATAGAGGTAAGTATAAACCAGGAAAAGATTAAATTATAATGTTTTTGAGCATTCCTATGATAAGAAGACACTTTCATAAAAAAAGGTTCCAGTAGATTAAGGCATAGTTATCTGGATTTATCTTTATCACTTATAATGTATTAGGTGAAAAATAACATTTCCTTGTGAGGTATATCAAGATCAAAATGTTCCTTTCAGATTCAAAAGAGTAATAGGATTAATTACCTAACAATAGTAGAAGAGAAATTTGAGAAAACAACTAACTTCCCCTCCTGGGTCTTTGTCATTTTGAGGTTTTTCTCTGGTTAAAGCAGAAAATACCAAATCCCAGAGATTAAATCATGCCGCAGTAAAACCATTCCTCCAAATGTGATTTAAGCATTAATGCTCCATCAGACTTTAAAAATGCACAACAAAATCACCAGGGCAACATAGTGGTTTGGAAGATAGTTTAACATTTATAAATGTATGTGGCTGAAAATTTTAAAAACATGCAGTACAACTAACAAACCAAATACAATTATCTCAACCAAATTTTCTTTGACCATGTCAGCTCACCATGGTTATTTAGCAATTAATTATTTCCTAAATATTTCATGTTTATTGGAGAATTTTGTCTCCCCAATTATACTGTGTATACTCCTTGAAGAGGTTGACATATTTAATATGACATCTGTATTTTCAACAGGGCTTGGACATAGAACATAATAAATTAAGGAAATAAATGGATAATAATCCATGGGGTAGTAGAGAATATTGGAGTAAACAAAGAAGGCTGCTGTAGCATATCATCTTTGACAATTTATGCAAACCTAACTGATAGGTTACTATCCTGAGCATAATAAAATACACATATAGGAAATTATTATTGGAAATGGAGTTGAGATAAACATATGGGCAGTGGTAGAGGACAGGGAATGTTCAAAGACTTTGAAAGACTCTACCATATTGGATTGATCCTCTATGGAAGATTTGTAGAGGACAAAAACAAGAATTTCCTAGGATGAGAATGAAACGATGAATGCTTTGATATCATAGAAGAGATTCTTGGTCAGGTATGGGATGGATTAAGTGATCTCTAAATATCCTTCCAAATATGATATTCTTTGATTCTGGGAATTTGGAAAGCAGGGGCAGAAAACCACAGTACACTCAACTCCATGCAAAGATATTACCTGCACATGCTAGGGATTCTTCAAATGAAAGGTTGGATATGTATTTAATTAAAACATGGCTGCAAATGGAAAGAAATAGAAACTGGTTTACCCACTAACATTTTTTAGTAATAATGGATCCATTGGAATAGTACTACTACTATTAATATTTAGACTTTGAAATCCTCATTTGGTTTTTTAGTAAGGAGGTGACCCAAGAAACCAAGTTTAATAATAAGGCTTTCAGGGTTTAGGGAATAAGTGAAGGGTAGAGTAGAGAGAAAATATATTCTCCTCTTTCAAAAGCTATGACAATAGATTGGGCGGGGCCAAGATGATGACAAGAACTGAAAGTTTCATAGGTACTCTCTCATAAAACTCATAAGCTAAGAACTCTAACTAAATTTTCAAGAGACAGAACCCACAGAGGGACCCAGTGAGGCAGTTCTCCTACTCACGGTAACCTGGAAAAGAGCAGAAAGGCTCTGCTCCCTGGGGTTGGAGGGGCAGCCCACCAGAGGGGTGGCCCACCAGAGCAAAAGAACTTAAGCCTCCTGGAGGCAGCCCCAGGGAGCTGGGAGCTGGGGCTCCCAGCAGTGGGGGAGTTTCCTGAGCTACCTCCCGGACAGCACTGGGCACAAATTGGGGGAACAGCAAGGAGGACCTCTGCCAGAGCAAGCACATGAAGCCCAGCCTTCAGGGCACACAGAGAGCAGGGTGGCTAGCTCAGCCCAGTTCCAGGAAACAGAAGCAGGTGGAGCCAGTAAGCAGGAGCCCCCAGGGCATGAGCCCATTGAACCTAGGGAGGGGAGTGAAGACAGAGACTACCAAGCTCTGCCCCTGGAACAGGACTCTGGGGCTCTGAACACATTCAGATCCTGATCGCAGTCTAGACCCCCCCCATAAAACAGCAGGAGCCCCCTCCACCTCAGCCCCGTGGCAGAGGGGGGCACATATGGTCACTCACAGACCAGGAGGGAGGAAAGAACCTCATGCACTGAGACCCTTGTGGGAGTGTCCCAAAAGCTCAGGAAGCACCCCAACACCAGGCTCAGGCTGGGGAAATGAGCAAGCAGAGAAACAAGAGGAAGACCATTGAGAAATATTTTGCATATGAGCCCAAGAGGGATCAGTCTGAAGGTAAGGAAGCACAAGCTCCTGCATCTAAAGACTCCAAGAAAAACAGAAATTGGGCTCAGGCTATGACAGAGCTCAAAAAGGACTTTGAAAATCAAATGAGGGAGCTAGAAGGAAAAACCTGGGAAAAGAAATGAGAGAAATACAGGAAAAACATGAAAATGAAGTCAACAACCTAGTCAAGGAAATTCAAAAAAATGCTGAAGAAAATAACATGCTAAAAACCAGTTTAGGTCAAATGAATTAAACAGTTCAAAAAGTTATTGAGGAGAAGAATGCTTTAAAAAGCAAAATGGGCCAGATGGAAAAAGAGATAACAAAACTCTCTGAGGAGAACAAATCCTTCAGACAAAGAATAGAACTCAAGGAGATTGATGAATTTACGAAAAACCAGGACTCGATACTTCAAAAGCAAAAAAATTAAAAATTAGAAGAAAATGTGAAACATCTCATTGAAAAAACAACGGATATGGAAAACAGACTTAAGGAAAGATAATTTAAAAATTATTGGAATACCTGAAAGCCATGATCAGGAAAAGAGCCTTGACATCATTTTGAAAGGATTACTACAGGAAAATTGCCCTGATACTCTAGAAGAAGAGGGCAAAATAGAAATGGAGAGAATCCACTGATCCCCCCGAGAAAGAGATCCCAAAAAACCAACCCCTAGGAATATTATAGCCAAGTTCCAGAACTCCCAAGTCAAAGATAAAATATTAAAAACAGCCCAGAAGGACACAGTTCAAATACCGTGGAGCTGCAGTCAGGATAACACAGGACTTAGCAGCAACTACATTTGAAGCTCGTAGGGCTTGGAATATAATATATTGGAAGGCAAAAGAGCTTAGAATGCAACTAAGAATCAACTACCCAGCAAGGCTGAATGTCCTCTTCCAGGGAAAAAGACGGACTTTCAATGAACCAGGGGAATTTCAAATGTTCCTGTTGGAATGGCCAGAGCTAAACAGAAGGTTTGATCTTCAAATACAGGACTCAGGTGAAGCGTAGAGATTGAAGGAGAAGGGGAAAATATGAGGGACTTAATGATGATGAACTGCGTGTATTCCTGCATAGAAAAATGACACTGATAATACTTACATGAACCTTCTCAGTTAATAAAGCAGGTAGAGGGGAGCTTTTATAGTTGAAGCATAGGAGAAAGCTGAATTTGAAGATAAAATATGGTGTAAAAATGGAGTCAATAGAAAAAAAGGGGAATGTAATGGGACAAAGAAAAAGGAGAGGGGGAATAGGCCAAGATATTTCATATAATAAAATTTTTCTTTATTACAATGAGCTATGGCAATGACATGTAAGTGAGAAAGGCAAGGGGGAATCAGGGAATCTTCGCTCTCATTAGAGGTGGCTAGGAGAGGAAACAGCATATATACTCAATGGGGTATAGGCATCTAGAGTAAGAAGGAGGTGGGGAGACAGATGGAAGGGAGGAGATGTGAGTGATGGAGGAGAGGATGGACCATGGTGGGAGAGTGGTCAGATATAACACATTTTCTTTTTTACTTCTTGCAAGGGACTGGTCCAGGACCATAGGGCCAGGTGGATGCTGGGCCTAAGGGGGGTGGTATGGAAGCTCCGGGCCTCTTGACCCCAGGATCAGGGATCTCTCTGCTGTGCCAATCAGCTACCCTACAGCAGAGTCAGAGTGAAAGGAGAAAGAAAATATAGTACATGGTAGTGGAGAAATGCGAAAGGAAGGATTTGCAATCAGCAATGGCAATGGTGGAAAAATATGGAAGTAACTTTTGTGATGGACTTATCATAAAGAATGTGATCCACCCATGACAGAGTTGGTGGTGTTTGAACACAGACTGAAGCACATTTATTATATTATTATTATTATTATTATTAGGGGAGTAGTGCAGGGCAAATGGGGCTGGGTGGCCTGCCTGAGGCCTCATAGCAAGGTGATCGGTTGGGTGTTGGAGGCCGGATTTGGACCTCGGTGCTCCTGGCTCAAGGGCCAATGCTCTGTCTGCCACCCAGCCACCCCTAGAATTATTATTATTTTATTTTATTTGGGGTCCTTTTCTCCCCTTATTTTGGTTTTTGCAGGGCAGTGGGGTTCAGGTGGCTTGCATGTCACACAGCTGGTTGATTGTTGGGTGTACGGGGCTGGATGTGGGTTCAGGTGCTCATGACTCCATGACTTTTGCTCTGTCCATTGTGCTACTTGGCCATACCTACAATTATTACTATTATTTTTTTAAATATTAATTTTTTTCTCTCCCCTTTACTTTATTGCTCAAGCGAGTCTATATTTATAGGGGAGGGGGCATTTCATTTACTCTTGAACAAGAATATTTTATTAATGTATAAAAACATTATTTGTACAAAATGAGAATAAATATTAAATAAAAAAAGACTTAAAAAAAGAAAAAAAGCTATGACAATAATAGTGACAATAGTGATGACTTTTGACTGATAGACTACTATCCTTTTCCATGTTATAATATAAAAACCTTTCATTAAAGTTTACTGAAAGTTTTAAAGATAGTCTTTGGAAGGAAAATGCTTGTACCATTTATTTGAAAAGCACTATCTATAAAAGAAATGAGTAATTCTGGCTAACAAAAAACTTCTAGCTGATTAGGTGGTGAGCTCAGGTTTTTATCTCTTGCAGAAGGAATATAAGGGATTATAACAATTAAATTTCATAATTATGGGATAAAAATCTTGATCACTACATCTTAGCTTTAATTCTGTGAAAGTGATATAGAAATAGCCACCTGTGCCTGGGAGAGACAACCAGTTTAACATTGTGTAAGCCATCAAAGTTGTCGTCTTTGAGATCTGGTAGGACAGAAAATAGTTGAATATTTCTTAAAGTTTCATATCAGTGCACTTCTGGCATAATGATAGTACAGAAAAATTCACAAATACCTTATTTTCTCAATATCTAACTATTTATTACAATGTATTTTTTTCAACTCAAGAACAGATGACAAAAATTCATCTTATTTAGTGAATCTTTGGTTGTTAACTGAAATGCATGTTGTAT
Source organism: Macrotis lagotis (assembly GCF_037893015.1). Lineage (NCBI taxonomy): Eukaryota > Metazoa > Chordata > Mammalia > Peramelemorphia > Peramelidae > Macrotis > Macrotis lagotis. Next base: position 199,547,593 of record NC_133662.1, read on the forward strand.
CCAATAAACAATTTCCTGTTCTGGCTGCATCCATGGGATTAGACAGTGGGGAACACTCAAGGTCATCAGCATAATCACTGTCCAAACAGCTCTGTTTCTCAGGGATACCAATGATATGTCAGGGTCTCTCTCCCTTGAGAATCTATTGATTTTGTAATGAAAAAAAGATAAAAGCCTCAGATATTCATTTTTTCTTTCTCTCTCCTTAAATACCTTGTATTGGTTTTATTGCTTTCATATATCTATATAGCAATTATTTTATTTATTATACAAATTCTTATATACATTATGCATATTATCACCCTCATGGACTGGATAGAGATAGACTGTGAATTCCTAAGAATAGGTATTCTTCCCACTTTTGTCTATATATCCTGCACATCTGGAACTTAATTGATGATCAAAAAGTGCCTGTTGTTTGATAAATTGGTTAATTTTCAATATTGGGATTTAATGTCTCAGAATTTAAGGTTCTACCATTTTTGAAGTTCATCATCATAAAATATAGGATCATGATTACTAGTGATAGTCATATAATGTTAAAAGGAACAGTAAATTGAGGGAAGGTATTTGTGAGATGTTTCAATTTATTTTTACAAAATATTCTACATAATAAAATATAGTATTCTGGACAGAGAGCGATTAGCAAGTTTGCAATCTTAGCATTTTCTTCACGTATTCTCTTCAACTCCCATATTTGATTAATTGGCAAGAGTTTGTTTTGTTCTTTCTAAAACATATTATTCAAATTCATCTCCATTTCTCCACTTACATAGCCTCCACCCTATATAGTCATCAATCAAAAAGTATTTACCAAGTACTATGTGTAAGAGAAATGGCCAGATGCTGGAGATACAAAGATAAAGAGGACCTATTCTTGAGTTTACATTCTCTTGGGTGAAATACCAGAAATATATATCTACATATATCTACATGTATTTATAACTATGTTGTACATAGGGTTGTGTTATATGTGTATATTTATATATGTATGGACATTATATACATATATCATAAGCATATATAGAACAATTATGAAATAAATATCAGACAGTTAAATACAAGATAATTAGGGAGATATGTCACTAAGAGTCTTGAGTGGACTAATAGAATAGCCTTCTAATTGGTCTCCCTGTTTTAGATTTTTTTTTACCTTTCCTAATTAGTCATCTTCACAACTGCCAAAAATCAAATTTACAAAGTTCTAATTAAAATTTTTAAAACTTGTGATTACTTTAGAATAAATATCTATTTCTCAGTCTCTTATTCTTTACTATCTGTTTTCCATAATTTCATTCTAACCTTTTGTCTAAATGTGTCAATCTATCATCCATTTCAATTCAAGTAGGGATTGTTTTATTCTTTGGACAGGTGACACAATGGATAAAATGCTCGACCTGCAATTAGGAAGATCTGAATTTAAATATAACCGTATTTTCTTGCTACATAACCCTTAATTCACTTAACCTGTTTAATTTAAATCCCCTAGACAAAGAAAAGGTAAACCACTCTAGTATCTTGGTCAAGAAATCCTACAAACAGTATTGGTAGATTATGATCCACAGAGTCACAAAAAGTTGTATAAAACTGAAAAATCAAGCAACAACAAAATTATCTTTTACAATATATTTCATTAATATAAGATACTTGTCTTGAAACAGTTTGCATGATGTAAAAATAGAAGCATAATTAATCCATTATTTGTTTATATATCATTATGCAAACAAGAGTATAAGAGATGTCATCAGAAAGAAGCATAAATATTTTTAAAAATAGTCAGTCACATAGCAAGAATAGAACATAACCAGTAGAAATTGGAAGTTCTGCTGATATTTGTAAATTACCAAGAGAGACAGGAAAAGAGACAGCTTATTGGGTTCATCCTTTCTAATACAGTTATGAGAAGAAAAGTTTAAAGATGGGCAGTAATAGGTGGATTGCATTGTACAACACTGCAGGGAATATACAAATCTATGTTCTATAATCTAGTCTGCTGCTTATTGAAGGTTTTGTGGCAGTATTGATAGAGAACCAAACTTGGAATTAGACTTACTATACTGTGTAACCATGTACAAGTCACTTAATCTCTGTTCACCTTGGTTTCATTATCTGTAAAATATAATAATCTCACTTCTTTAAAGGGTTGTTGTAAGGATCAAATGAGTACGTGTAAGGTATTTTCCAAACTTCAAATTTCTATATAAATGTTAGTTATTATTCTTTACAATTGTATCACTAGAATTTTAACCTAATAGCCACAATTAATTCTTTTTTCAACAGTTTTTTTCTTTTTTTTCCAATTACATGCAAAGAGAGTTTTCAACATTCATCCTTTTGAAAGATTTTAAGTTCCACAATTTTCTAACATCTTCCTTTGTCTTGCCCCTTCCCAAGGCAGTAAACCATCTGATAATAGGTTGTACACATATAATCTGTATATAATATATTTCCTTATTATTCATATTGTGAAAGAAAAATTAGAGCTATGGGGGAAAACCTATGAGAAAGAAAGAAACAAGAAAAAGAAGTTTAAAAGTGAATATAGTGTGTTTCACTCTACAGAAGACTTCTTAGTTTTTCCTCTGGATGTGGATGACATTTTCCTTAATAAATCTCTCAGAATCGTACTGGACCACTGATCTGCTGACAGGAGCTGTGTCCATCACAGTTGATCATCTCACAATTACTGTTAATGCCACAATTAATTCCTTATTGATTCATACAGACTCCCTATGCCTGAAATGTATTTCTTGTTCATCTCTGTGTTTAAGGTTTGTCTTCCTTCCAGGCTTAGTTCAGAAACCTCTTCTGACTTGAAACCTTTCCTATTCCATGTTCTTAGATTTCTCTCATTCTGAAAATCAACTTGCATTTATTTATCTATGTATCTATCTATGTATTCATTCATTTATTTATTCATTCATTCATTCATTCATTTATTTATTTATTCATCTATCTATTTATTTATTTATGTATTTAGTTAGTGTGAATTTTCATTCACTCTGCCTAGAATATAAGTTTTTTTAGGGCAAGTATTTTTTTCCCTATTTTTGTCTCTGCTAGGTCAGCACACATTACACATTACTATATACATTATATATATATATATATATATATATATATATATATATATATATAGAGAGAGAGAGAGAGAGAGAGAGAGAGAGATCATAGTATTTAATAAATGTGTGCTGAATAGAGCATGTTCCTTTGTAACCCCTCTGTATGGCACTTGGAAAGCACTTAATGATTTCTTTTGACTAACCCTGTGCTGCCAAATTATGACCATTTGGGAAAATAGTAATTCTGTCTTTTATCACCATTAATGTCCTAGATAGATGGAGAGGGCCTTTTTTGCATTTGAGGGGAGATGCTGTCAATTCCAACAAATTTATCCCAGCATCTTTGTCCATCATTACTCAGCTTGGAGCTGAAAGTCTAATTCTCCTTAGGAGTGGAGTTTAGAGGCTTCCATCAATATTAACTTCATTGACTATTATTTGCAAAGATTGCCACTCATCAATCTGTTTCCATGGATTGCCATGAGCATTTGAGTATGAACCCTCAAATGACCAGGCAAACAAATAGCATTCCCTATAAGGAGAGATGCCAATACCATTGCAAATAAGATTACATAATTTTCTCATTAGGATTATGGTAGATAAAGAGGATGAAAAGAAATGACTATATGTTCTCTGAGATTTGAGACCTTTTTCAATAAAAGGACTCTCCTGGCTGTCATTATTGTTGATTTCTAAACCACAACACTGAAACTGCAATGAAAAAGGACAGAAAACCAATGTGGTTGCTCTAGTTACTCATAGACTGAGATTATTAACTTTTCTTCACCCATAACTTTCCCATCAATTATATATATATATATATATATATATTATATAATACATATATGTAATCTTTTTCAAATCTAATCAACATCTTCTATCAGCTTTCATTTTAATCTCTCTTTTCAAATCTGTCATTGTTTAACAAACACTCTTCCTCTTCATCCTGATCCCACAAACATTGTAACTTCTTGATTCATCAACCTCAACTCCCATAATTTACATCTCCACTCTATTTTAGTCAGTACAGGGATGATCATTGCTTAGACCTCATCATCCCCCCAAAGTTTTCCACTACCACAATTTCGATGGTAATTTCATGTCCTCCTCCTCCCTCTTCTCCTTCTCCTTCTCCTTCTCCTCTTTCTCCTCCTCCTCCTCCTTCTTCTTCACCTTTCTTTGCATCCCTCATACTTAACATAGTACATAGTCCTTAGTGTTTAATTACTTGTTGATAGACAGTTTGACTCTCCCTCTATTCTTGCCTTATTGTAGCTATTGGAGATCATTTGTCCTCCTATTTACATCTGTGTGGCTTTCCACCATGTCTACTCTTGTCCTTCCTTCTTCTTTTCACAGTTTTACTCCTATGAGTTAGCAGGTTTACTGTACATTTTCCTCCATCTTCAAATAGCTAATTGATTTCCATCTTCAATTGTCTGCTGTTATTGTTCCTACTTCTGAGACACTGGACACTGTTTGAGAGAATTGTAGAACCCTGCTAGCTGGGTCCACTGTAAAATTATGTAATCTATTTTCAGTTGGACTGACATTGATATATGGTAATCCTTTTTTCATCTCTTGATTGACTCTCTATCATGTTCCTTAAAATGATTACCATCACCAACTTTTCCCAGTCTTCTTAAGCATCAATTGTCATCCTCTCTCTCATAAAGTGACTATACCTCGCATAGGAATTTAAGGTCATTTGTCATAAGCAGGCTCACATATTCAACCCTTCCTTAAAATGAAAAAAACCACCTTCTTCCCTTTTATGCAGATGTGGAGAACTATGAATGTACAATACTACAAATACTTATAGTCTCAGTTGATATGTTCATTACTTTTGCTAAACTGATTTGTCTTTAATTCTTTTTGTTCTGTTATAAAGGATGTCTCTGTAAAGAGGGGAGAACAGAAAGGAATATTGAAATGAAATTGATGTCTAAACAAAATTCAGATTTTTAAAATCCTTCTACATCTTCCCCTGCATTTTTCTTCTGTGCTTTAGTATTTAGGGAAAAGGGGTGTTTTCCTTGCCAAGACTAAAATCAATATGTGGACTCAACAGTGCCTAGAAATTTTGGGGGGAATTTCTCCCATTGAGTATTCTCTTTCTATCACATGCTGTCTTTCTCCATTTTTTCCATCATCTAAAATATATTCTAATTTTCCCCAATTTCAAAAACTTTCACTTCCATTTTTTAAGTTATCATTCCAAATTTCCTCACTTTCAAGCCAAATTCTTAAAAAAAGAACAATTTACATTTGCTTTTTTACTTCCTCACCTTCCACTTTCTTTTTGGAATTAGAGATTCTCAGTCAGAAAGTTTCTCAAAATCACTTTGTTCAACCTGTATTTTAATTTTTTTTTTATTTTTAAGGCAATTGGGCTAAGTGACATGCCAAAGATCACACAGCTAGCAAGTCTTAAGTGTTTCAGGTCAAATTTGAACTGAACTCCTCCTGGCTCCAGTGCTGGTGCTCTATCTACTGCATCTCCTAACTGCCCCAGTTCAACCCATATTTTTAAAAAAATCCCTTCTCTAACAATCAATAGTCTTCTTTTTTGCTCACCCCTCTACCATCTATTTTTCAACTCCAAAGTTTATTGATGATTTCTTTATGACTGTATAAGACATCGTTTTTGTCAGTTCTCATCTTCCTTCACCTCTTTGAGGCTGCTACCATTGTTAATTTACCCTTTCTTCTGTTGATTTCTACATATGTGCTTTCTCCTGGTTCTCTTTCCACTTCATCAAGCAGCTCTCATCCTCTACAAATGGGAATGCCTCTCTAGGCTCTAGTCCCAACTCTCCTTTCTCTTTTCTCTAGACTTCATTCCTTGGTTATTTCATCTACTCTCATGGAGTTCACCATCATCTCCAAGTATGGTTTGAAACTATGGATGTACATTTCTCCTAATTCAGGTTTTCCCATTGGTAGTTCCTTTCCATTTTAATAAAGAAACTGAGGAATCATTTGAATGATGTAACTGAGCTGCCCGTTCTAAATCTATGCTTATTTGCTGAATATATCAGTAATTCCACATAACACTATACAGAGATTAAAGTTAAATAGTTATCTCATGGTTCCAGAATAAGTAGTTCCTCCAACTCCTGTTTCCTTGGGCATCCATAAGCCTATAGAATAGATATCGGGGTATAACAACCATGTTTAATAGAAGGCCTAAGAGGAATATAGAGAGGTTTTTTTTTTTTAAAAAAAAATTTCCCTCTGAGTTCTAAAAACTGTTCATTAAACCATCTCATAAACACGGGTTAGTGGCCTGGTGCCCTGGAAAAGATGATGACTGCCATCTACTGGACTCATACCGAACTGCAGAGAGTGGCCACAGGCCATGCTGAAGGAATGTATATCATTTAAATGCCAGAGGACTTATCTTGATCCTTAAGGTACTACAGAGAACTATGAGCAGAACAGAGCCGACCAAACAAATGGGGATGAGCACCGCCTTATGGAGAAGAGCTGAATTGTGGGAGCAGTGGAGCAGAAGTGAATATTGGTAAACTGACTTCGGTGAGACAGCAAATAGCAGGAATAGCAAGGAAACTACCAGTGAGGTCTGCCCTGAGGAGGGGAGCTAAGGAAAGTAAGGAGCCTGAATCACCTTCCATGTTCCCCATTGACCCAAACCCAAGTTTGAGTCCAACCAATACTATTGATGAGTTGACAGAACCTGGGCAAGTCATCTTACCTCTCTGAGACTCCATTTGCCCAAATTTCCTTGAGCTTATGTAAAATAAATATAATAATACATCTAATACTTATTTCTAAAGATTGTTGGGTGATTTGAATGAGAAAAAACTAGGAAATGCCTTATAAATTTAAAGCATTCTGAATACAAACGTCTACTATAATTATTATTTTTGAAGCAATAAAAGAGGATCTGCAGTTTAGAAAGAAAGAAGAAAAAGGACACAGGCATGGGGAGGTGAATCTGGACACATCCAAATGTTTCAGGTTAAAAGGCATTCATCCAGTCAATAAACATCCATTAGGCACACACACGTGTGTGTGTTTGTGTGTGTGTGTGTGTGTGTGTGTGTATGTGTGTATGAGAGAGACAGAAACAAAGACAGAGACACACACACACAGAGAGAGAGAGACGAAGATAGAGAGACAGAGAGTAGGAGACAGACAGACAACAGAGACAGACAGTCATAGAGAAGAACAAGAAGAAAAAGAACAAGAAGAATAAAGACAAGAACAAGAAACAAAAAAGGTGGAGGAGGAAGAGGAGGAGGGGAAGAGGAGAAAAAAGAATGGAAGAAAGGAAAGAAAAAAGAAAGGGGGAAAGAGGGAGGAAAGGAGAGAAAGGAGGGGTACAGAAAATGAGGGAGAGGAGAAAGGAAAAGAGAAAGGGAAAGAGAAGGAAGGAAGGAAGGAAGGAAGGAAGGAAGGAAGGAAGGAAGGAAGGAAGGAAGCCCTATTCCTGCTTTAAGGAATATACTCCATCCTAATAGAGGAGACAATGGACAAACAACTATGCAATAAACAATGTTTTCAGAGTAGATGAATGAAATCTTAAAGGGTAAGACACTTCTTAAGTGGAGGAACCAGGAAAGATCTCCTGAAGAATATAGGATTGTAATTAAATCCTAAAGGGGAAAAAAGAGAAGGTAAAAGGATGAGGTGAAGTTGGAGAATATTTCAGGCAGAGAGCACAAGTAATGCATGGACACAGAGACATTTGATATTCTAGGATCTGCAACCAGACCAAAGTAGCTAAATCATAGACTGTGCGGAAAGGAATTCAGTGTAAGACCCCCATAAACACTTGGTTACAAAGAGCTTAAATACTAGAGTACTTTATATTTGTTTTTTGAGGTACTAGAGAGTTAGTGGAACTTTTTGAAAACAGGAAGGAGGGAAAGATGACATGGTGAGCGGAGAAACCCAAACTTGTTTCCAAAGGGTGCAAAGTGGTCAACCAATAAGCATCTATAAAGCCCAGTGTTAATTATTGAAAAGATAGAGAAAGGTAAAATCAAAGTCCCTGCTTTCAATGAGCTCACATTATGATGAGGAGACAACATGTAAACACAATATATATAATTTAAGTGGAAGATAATCTCAGGAAGGCAAAAATAGACAAGGGGACTGCAGGAGCCTCCTAGAGAAGAATGAAATTTGAGCTTAGTCTTAGTGAAAGCCAGGATGATAATATTGTGAGAGGAGCAGAGGAGTGTAATACCAAATGGAAAGAATAAAAGGATCATTGAATTAAATCACAGATATGATACTTTTTATGAAATGGAGAGAACTATACAATTTAAGGAAGAAACAGCTGCTTGACCTCCAAGGAATGAAACTATGAATTTAGACTGCCACCAGATGAGAGATCATTCAGTAAGAATAAGACAGAGGAAATAATCATTGGTGATTCAAGACTCCCTGAATCATTGATTCAACTATTTATTGGCCTAAAATATTTTTTTAAGAAAAGGGAGTGGGATGGGAGGAGAATGAGGAGTTGGTGAAACATCAAGAATTTTGCAAAATTGGAATTGAAATTTGATACCTCATGATATTTCTTATGTCTGTCCTAATCCACTTTAAGCAACCTTTATCTTCTCTATGCCCTATGGTAGCATGGGACATGAAAAAAAACAACATGAGGGTCAAGACAGTGGATGACTCAAGGAGAAAATGAGACCTTTCAACCATGCCATTTGTCAGCTCTTCCTCTTATTTATATTCTTCTAAAAGTGATCATTAGAGTTAAATGCAATACTTTAGATGTCATCTGATAAGGGATTACCACCTCATTCCTAGAAACTGAGAGTATCTTGATGAAATCCATAATTTCATTAGCCTTATCACACTACTCACTCATAGAGATTTTGCTCCACCAAGATATCCAGAAGACTATTCTTGAGTAAATTGAAATCTCACCCATTATTCCACTTTCTACTTGTAATGTTGGCTTTTCTAACCAAATCTAGTCCAGTTCCTTCTCTTTATAGGTGCCAAAGTGAATTTCCTAAAGCTCAAGTCCGAAAATATTAATACCTTGAACCTAATAAACCCCAGTTGCTCCCTATTACCTCTAGGATCAAGAATAAAATCCTTCTTGGGGCTTTTAAAACTGTACCATTTCCATTTTCTCAGGATTCTCATACTTAATTCAGCTCCATGTACTATATAATCCAATGACATTAACCTTCATTTTTTTGGCTATCACTTTTCACTGGTTTTGCCCCATGCCTATAATGCTCTATGTTTAACCTCACTTCCTGTTTTCCCCTGGCTTCCTTTAAGCTGCAACTCAACTTCCATCTAAGCCACTTATAGCCCTTCTCTATCTCTTCAGTACTAGTTTTTCCCTCTGAGATTACCTCTTATTTATATTGTATTTATCATATTTGAATTTGTCTCCCAAATTAAGATACTTGCTACCTGAGCATAGGGGCCATATTTTGGCATTTTATTTATGAGCCCAATCACTAAGGTCCCTTTCAAATCTTAATCTATGATCCAGAATGTAGCCATTCCTTTCAGCTCTATTTCATATGGATATCTGATAGGTGTGTCATCTATGCTTTTATCAAAATCATTGGCAGGGCAGGGCCAAGATGGCAGAGTTGAGAAGCATTCATCTGAATTCTATCAATATTCCCCTCCTAACTCTTTTACAATAATACCTCAAATAAAATTTTGAAGTAGCAAAGTTAAAAAAAAAGACTAGAGAAAGACATAATGTCTCTTTTTGGACAAATGTTCAAAACAACTTAGAAGATCAGAGAGATGTTTGAATAGACATGAAGGTTGATGCTTGAGTCCGTGTGGATAAAACATTGTCTGGAACAGGAAGTGGTGCCAAAAGCAGTAGCAACTTGGGAACTTATCAAGACAGAGATGATAAATAGACCTGTCAACTAATCAGAAAAGGAATATAAAGGTCCCCTGTGCTAGCACTGGATGAAGGGCAAGGTGTTGTCTGGCAACTATAACCACATTTGAATTATAGTTCAAAAGCAGAAAAGAGCACTTTCAGTCAATAGGGATCAGATGTTCTGTGAGACAGTGTGTCTCTTTGGATCATAAGGGATCAGGAACCCTGAGGGATAGGATCACTTCCAGTCCCAAAAGACCAGAAGAAGAAAAAAGAGTGAGAAAGAGGGAAAATTTGAAATTCAACATTTTAAAAAAATAATTCATTTTTTTTTACAAATAATTAGGAACTAATGAAATCAGTGGAATTAATTTCAAAATGATTTGTTGAATAGAAAAGGGCAATAACTGGAAAAAAATAGTATCTAGGACCAGGACCATGCCTCTGGACATGACAGTGGAAAAAATAGATCTTTTGAGTAATTGACCAACACCTACAGCTATATAAATAGATAGAGAGATAGAGAGATAGATAGATAGATAGAGATAGAGATAGAGATAGATTTGAGATAGAGATAGAGATAGAGATAGAGACAGAGACAGAGACAGAGACAGAGACAGAGATAGAGAGAGATATCTATATCTATATAGATATATATGATATAGATATAGATATAGATGGATATGGATATGATATGGATATGGATATGGATATGGATATGGATATGGATATGGATATGGATATGGATATGGATATGGATATGGACATGGATATGGATATGGACATGGATATGGATATGGATATGGATATGGATATGGATATGGATATGGATATGGATATGGATATGGATATGGATATAGATATGATGGTAAGTTCTCTATAGAATTATTTCACCTGGAACGTTCACCGGAATTAATACAATCCATTTAAGGGGCAGCACAATTGGTGACAATCCAAGATAATCAGTTGTACCAATTCGATTTGTTTGCTCTTATAGGAATGGTTCTTGACAGCAATATGTACCTGAAAGGAATAGCTTTTGAATGAATGTACACTATAACAAAAATAACAGTGAATTTAATAGTACAAAGCTTAAAGGTTTAAAATAACTCCTATGAGATAAGGAGTATAGTGCATGCATTATCATTTTCACTTCATGAAATAGGAAACCTGAGCTTGCAAATCTCCTATTTCAGGATCCAAAGCTGGTACAAGTCTGAGGCAAGATTTACATTTCCAGGGCAGATAGTTGGAGCGGTGAATAGAGCACTGGCCCTAGATTCAGATAGGACCTGAGTTCAAATCTAGTATCAAAAACTTGACAGTTGCTGACTGTGTGATCTTGGACATGTCACTTAACCCATTGCTACATAAAAACAAATAATCAAAGAAAAAAGAGATTTATATCCAGATCTTACCTAGGATCCAAAAAATCTGGGAAATTTTTTATGTATAGATTATCTCAAATTCATCCCTTGAATCTTTTTTTTAGGTGTTTTTGCAAGGCAAGGGAGGGTTAAGTGACTTACTCAAGGTCACACACCTAGGCAATTATTAAGTGTCTGAGCTGATTCCAGTCAGCTTAACACAGTAAGTGATGGCTATGGCTGGATTGTATCTATTTTCCAGAGACTCTATCTAGCTAAATTTGGAGAAATTTCTCCCCAGTTGGCCGTGAGGTGGTTTATGACCACTGCAACTCTTAAAAAAAATTGACCAAGTTTTAGAAATATTGTAATCAGTGTCCATAAAGCTAGAAAATCTTGGATGTTTGAAATATTTATTAAGCATATTAGCATAAGTCATGGTGGCAAGATTTAATTTGACTCCAATTCAATTAAACAAACATTTTAATCACTTGCTGATTAGGGAGAGAAAGTGTGACAAATGTTATAGGGCAGGAAAACACTGGATACCAACATGGAGTGTGCCTGTGCTAGTTGCTGGAGGAAAAATGCTAAGAAAGTTTTTTTTTTTTAAATAGTGTTCTTCAACTCACTTATTCCAATTGTCTTAAATAAATATAATTTTAGGTGGCAGCTAGGTGGTGCAGTGGATAGAGCACAGACCCTTGAGTCAGGAGTACCTGAGTTCAAATCCAGCTTCAGACACTTAATAATTTTCCTAGCTGTGTGGCCTTGGGCAAGCCACTTAATGCCATTGCCTTGCAAAAAAACTAAAAAAAAAAATAGGGTTCTTGTTCGAAAAAAAAATATTCTAGTGAAAGATATAAATATATCATACAGAGCTAGAGTTAAATAGACAAGTAACTGTAATACCAAATGATATATTTTAACTGCATATAGTAAGATAGAAGAGATAAATTGATAATGTCTAACTAGGGGGGAGGAAAGTTGAAGCATAAATCACCATCCATGAAGAACACTTCCTACAGGAATCAACATCTGAATCACAGAATCATGAAGTTGAAAGGCATATCAGCAATCATTTTATGAACATATGAGCAGAAATCATTCAGACTAAGTTTTAGACTTGCAGAGATGGAAAACTCACTGAGCTGAGTTGTAAAGAGAAGGTAAAATTTTAACATGTAAAGAAGGGGAAGAGAGGTCATCGAAAGCATAAGGGTAAGCCATAGAGGTGATAGAGGGAAAAAATACAGGGCATTCTGGGTATATGACAGTTTTCTGGCATTTAAAGGTCTTCATAGCATGACTTCAACTTAACTTTGCAGCCTTACATCACTCACCTTAATATATTCTATCAACTACACTCAAACTGGCCTTTTTCCTGTTATTCACATAATGTGCTATATCATTATATTTGGAATGCACTTTTTTCTCATATCCATCTTTTGGACTGTCCAGAATCTTTCAAAGCTCAGCTCAAATGTCATTTTCTGCATGAAATCTGTCTAAATTTCCTCCTTCCCCAGACATTTGTTTTTCCTCCCAGAAATTACCTTGTATTTGTTTCTATATCCTTATATACATACATATTATTTCCCCCAATAGATTGTAATCTCTTTGAGACCAAGGATTGATAACATTTTTTTTCATGTAATTCTAGTGTCTAGTATACTATCTTGCACATAGTGAAATATGGGTGCTTGTTCATTGATTGATTTATTGAGTGCAGGGAACAAGTAAGATACTAGTATACAGAGATAGAATAGATAAATTATGGAGATTACTGAATGCCAAGCAAAGGGGCTTGAATTTGAATGATAAAAAGAACCTGGAAAAAGCTTTTAAGCAGGGAAAATGATAATGATTGTTTGGGAGGGAGGAATCTAGAGAAAGAAGGATAATGGAGGCTGAAAATTTTGAGGAAGTTTAGAAATGAGTCATCAAATAATGGCCTGATCCCATGTTACTCTTTTTTGTTGTTCAGTTGTATCTGATTCTTCATGACCCTATTTGGGTCTTTTCTTGGAAAAAATACTGGAGTAGATCACTATTTCCTTCTCCAGCAAAAATTACAAATAAGGAAACTGAGGCAAAGAGGGTTTAAATGACTCATTTAGGTTCACATAACTAGTATCTGGGGTCAGGTTTGATTTCCCATCTTCCTGATTCCAAGTCTGGTACTCTATCCACTGCCTCATCTGGCTGCCCTACTCTCCTCTCCACACTATGATTAATTCAGCTACACTGACCTACTTACTTCTTTTGTACACCTGAGAGTTCATCTCTCATAGACTCTGCTTGCATTGACTGTCTTCATACCTTGAATATTTTCTCTCCTCATCTGTTTCCTGGGTTCCTTAACTTTTGTTTTGTTTTGTTTTTGTTTTGTTTTGTTTTTGCAAGGCAATGGGGTTAAATGACTTGGCCAAGGTCACACAGCTAAGTGTCTGGGGTATGATTTGAAGTCAGAACCTCCTGACTCCAGGCCAGTGTTCTATCCATTGCACCACCTAGCTGTCTTAGTTTCTTAACTTCTTTCAAGAGTCAGTTCAGATCCCAAATTCTATAGGAGACCTTTTCTTGCCCTTCATTTTGAGTCTTTTTACTCTAAGAATACTTTCCATACCTTCCATATATAATTATTTGCATATTATCTTCCATATTATAGCATGAGATCCTTTTGATAAGTGACAATATTGTGGTTTGGTACCAGTCACATAACTGCTACAGTTCTCCCTTCCACATCATTTCTTCCTCTCATGGTTTTTATTATATCACAGGCCAACTTAAGAAATTAAATAAGAATTTGGGATATTTATGTGGAAACCACATATGACCTGTAAAGACCAGCATATAATCAAAAAATACTAGAAACTCAGAGATGCATAAAATATATGTATAGTATTGTATAGTGTTTGTCCTTCATTTTTGAAGACCATGACATCAGGGAAATAATGCCATGACAAGCACATGAATTAGATTTGGATGAGAGGGATGCTGTGATATGTCACCAGCCTCATTTTCTCCTCCAGAGCCATCTGGGTCCAGTAACCATATCAACATATTTTATTTTTTAATACCATAATAAATCAGACTTCTCTTCTGGTTCAAAAGAAAGCTCAACATTTTTTAATGAAGATTTTCCAGATTGTTGGGGCATTACTTCCCTAACCTCAGTGATGTGGAAGGGATAACTACTCAAAAAAATGCTTATTGCCCCTTTAATATTGGCAAGGTTTTAGATGCATGGTTTAAAATGCTGAAGATACAAAGATAAAAGTGAAATGAAAGATGGGTTGTGTTTATATTGTTTGAAGTAAATACACCTTTGTCAAAGTCATTGTGATATCATTGGATAAATGGAACTGTGGTGTATAGGAGACACTATTCCTAAAATTGAGGGGAATAGCATTGGGTGGATGGGGGACTTGAGTTTTCAGAGAGTCTAGATACCTCCTCTTCTCCCTTAAAGGTAACCAAGGGACACTTTGACTACATGAAATCTAACAAATTTGGCATTTAGGCAGTGGGAGGGTGGTCTGATTTGAGCTTTCAAAATGTGGACTAAAGTAAGGCTTCTTGGAGGAGGTAACTCTTGAGCTGAGGTTTAAGGAAACTAGGAATTGCAAAAGATTGAACTAAGGAGGGAGGAATAGAATTGTGGGAATGGAGAACAGTCTATGCAATGGCTCTGAGACAGAAGTAAGAAGAGGCATCAATTATTAAACACCTACTACTTCCCAAGTATTATGGTAAATTCTGGGTGAGTGGTGTAAAGTCTGGGACTTCATCAGTAGAATATTATAGATTGGAGAATAGTTAACCATGTGCTCCTCCTCCCTTGACAAAGCAACTTCTGGGATATTGGTGAAGAGTCAACTGACCCCACCTTATCTGTTGAAGTCTGGATGACCATTCAATTCCTGGGGCTGAAGAGACAATCTGGTTTCAGTTTGGATTTATATGCCCTTTTCCTTGGATTAATTTACACATTTAGATTGTAAAACCACATTCCTCATTAAGGAGGGTGGGTCAGTGGGGGCAGGGAATCGAGTTAGGATAAATGTGATTCTTGGGTCTTTTGCTTTTGCCTCAGTCTTTGTAATTGATTGGGGCCTGTTCCTCAAGAAATGAATAAAGCTTTCTCTTCACACCTTGACAGAACTCTGAAATTTATTTAAGTGTCAATTGTCCCACACAGTTTGGGGGTTCCTTGGGATTGCATGCCCATTGGGGAACTTGACCTCTCAGGACTTGGCAAAAAGGCTCCTACAGCCCAAATTTGTCAGTTTGACATTTTCTGGGAAGCCTTGGTTTCCCCCTCTGTTCAAGCGACCCAAAGCAGAGAGACTTGGTAGGAAGAGAACAGCAAATCTGTGGCAAGAACCTGACTGTCAGTGAGGATAACGAATAGTCATTAACTTTTGTGCACAAAGATCCAAAAGATGGTAAGCCTAGACCTTGGAATCTGAAGGCACTGGATTCCTGGATGGTCCATTTGGGTGACTGAATGTTGGGGGTGACCCCTTCCAGTTTGGGCATAAGAGACTTGAATCTAAAGACACTTGATCCTGAGACATCTTTGTCAATATTTAAAATGGGAAGGGCCCTGTCCTAAGCCTTCCTCCACAGTAAATCAGGTAAATAAGACTAAAATATAAAGGGAAAAGAAAGAAGAAAATGATTAATTATTGTTGTCTTGTATGGGGAAATAAAAATATAGGAGAAGAAATGCATTTGTTGTGCCTTTGGGAGGGAGTGATTGTCAAAAAAGAGGCTGAAATCTCCCCACTCTGCATTCCTGAGACATCAAGAATTTATCATTGGCCTGTCTTTTGAAATTGTCCGTTTGGAAAATTCTGCTGCATTTTGTGTGATCCGTGTTTGTACCTCATCTGTCTTATGTGTTTAAAATGTCTGTTTAATTATGTGATTTGTCAAACAGGGAAAGGAGGAGTTAGCAAGTTCCCCCTAAAGAGTTCCTTGGGTAGCCTCATTTTGTTATTTTGGATTTTTAGGCAGTATTCATCTAACTGTCCCTAGCTCTTCCCTTGAGGCTGCTTTCTGCCTGTGTTACAGTGGCTCCCTCTTCACTCCTGGGTTGTCTCTTGAGCACTTAAAAGAGAGATTTTTATTTTGATTACAAAGGAATGGATTATGGAGGCCAAACTACTCATCATGTTATTCTACCATTATGAGAAGGGCCCCCCCCTTCCCTGTTTATGTTCCATTCTCTTCCCAGTTCTCCATGATTCTGCAGTGCTAGAGTGTTTTCCCCTCCACTCTCTTTCAGAAAAAGGACTGAGAGAGGGAGGGAGAGAGAGAGAGAGAGAGAGAGAGAGAGAGAGAGAGAGAGAGAGAGAGAGAGAGAGAGACAGAGAGACAGAGAGAGACAGAGAGAGAGAGAGAGAGATACTTCAGGAAGAATTAGTAAAATAAATGTTTAAAGGGATCTTATTTTGAAGTTAAAGAAACAGGAAAGAGACAGTGAATAGCAGAAATTCTATTTTAATTTGAAAAATAGGAGTTACTAGAAAATAAATTTCAGAAAGACTGGAGAGTCAAGTTAATTCTAAAGTATATAATGTGGTTACCAAGATATGTCAGTATAGGGAAAACTAAGTAGTTAATCTTTTTCCAGAATGTTATGGTAACATTAGAGCTTCAGGAGTTTATCAATTTAGATTCTGATAATGTTGGTTATTACAGAAAATTATAGGACACATAAGGATTTAATAATAGAAGATCAACTGCCCCCCTCCCCAGAAAGGTTTGTCCCTCTATAAAAGTTATTCAGCTTACTCTATTTGAAAAAGGTGGGGCGGGGGAACAGGGAATATTCTGATTAGGCTAAGGGATTTTTGGATGATTGCCTTCTCCAGGGTTTTAGCAGTTATAATCAAGAAATGCTAAATATTATAAGCTTGGAATGGAAAATGTATTGTGAAAAGTGGAATCACATCTGTGGTTTACATAGCTGCATAAGCTATGTGACTCTAGTTCTAGTTCTAGTTCAGAATAGTATGAAGTAAAGTCAAGAAGAGATAATAAAAAGGAAAGGTGGAACAGTATATTAAGCTGTATAGTCTGGGTCAGAGGTTCTGAAAGTACTGGGAAGAAAACCCAGATAGAGAGACAACTGTGGTTTTTGAACCATTTGTTAAGTGTGGAAATTGGTTGAAGCATGTAGACAGATTTGAGCAGGTTTGACTTTGCATAACACAGATGGATTTTGGGAACTTTGTAAAGTGGCTTACAAATCATTCTAAGAGAAGAAGGAAGCGGTTGTGCAATGCCCCCCAAATGGAAATCAGCCCCTCCCTCACTGAGCCAGTGGTACTGTGCTAGGTGTGCAGAGTTAAGGAAAGAGGAGGGGGATTCTTAAAGGGAAAAAAAAGCTGTGCTTTGGGGAGAGTTTAGAAGAAGTTCAAGAGAAGAAAGAACCTTTAAGGGTAAGAGTGAGAAATTAGAGGAGGGAAGATTTCCTATCATTGTGCTTTCTCCCTGGGTTGGGGGAAGGATTGGTGGGATTGGACACATGGTGGTCTCAATTCCATCCACCATCTTATTAAGACTTGAAGCCTAGACTGAGTCCACCTGAGAGCCCCACCCATCCGTGGAAGGAGAGGGGGAGAGAGGAGACCTAAAGTACTTAAGCCCTAAAGGGAAAGAGACCCCATCACAAGTGGGATATGTGATAGGAAAGGGGAAAAATATAAAAAATGCAAGGGTTAGGAGATGCATTTATTGAAAGGAAATCACATTTAATGAATATCTGCTCTGTCCATGTGGTTTGAGTAATGACTCTCACTATTTAAGTTTTCTGAACTAGAATTTTGGGAAGCATACTGAGGGTATTAAAAGAGGGATATTAATGTTGTAACATTCTAACAAAATTTGTATAGAATAGGAGGAATTAAATAACCTAGACTGTAAAATTAGTTTGGGATTATAAACTATTTTAACACTATGTAACTTTTGTAAGGAGTTAAGTGGTTTGGGATTTTAAACTTTATTCTAACACCTTTGGGTTAAAGAAAAGTGGTACTGGGTTAATTAACTAAGAAGAGAAATACCTGTTACCACCAGGGATGATTACTGATTTCTTTTGGGGAAAAGCTCTAATTAATTTATAATAGTTAAGTCTAATAATGCTAACAATTGTATTTTTATTTTGGATAGAGCATTTGGAATGTGTGTGCTGCATTCTCAGTATGAGGTACTCTAAAGTTTTATCACACTAAACTGAAGGTAAATTTATTTGTTATTGATAGAGGGTTTCAAATGTATCATGTATGAGATTGGATTCTGAGAATTTGGGTAAAGAAACAAAAGTGTAAAGATCATGGGATATTCATTTTGTTCTTCTTCCAAGGGAAGCAAGATGTTTAAATAGGAATCTTATGATTAATGTATATTAACAATGTATGTTTAATTTTAAAGAAGTCTAGAATGTGGACTTCTCTCTTGGTAACTGCATACAGCTGATGGGGGGGGGCTCTGAACAAATTGCAATTGATGAATAAGATGGGTTTTTTTTTATCAGTTATGTGATATTCTTTTGTATCTGCAAAGAGATTATATTTGCAATATTTAGTTATCTCTTATGAATGTCATTTAAATACTGTATTGTTAAAGCCTGGGATTAATGTCTGATTGCTTTGAAGGGCAATAAGGAAAATATGAAAAGTATGACCCTTTCTGGGCTAGATCTGTGGATTCATGAATAATGTATTAGTGGAAGGATTGCTTTGTTCCATCTAGTAATTTATGTGTTACTCTTATTGCTGTTCTGTTATATTGAAATTAATAACACATGTTAGAAATCTAAAGCTACCTAAGGAGTTCTAATGGTTTTAAAGAATTCTGAAAAGTAATTTGGATGTTAAGGGTGGCTAGGTGGATAGAGCACCAGCCCTGGAGTCAGGAGATTTGAGTTAAATCAGGCCTCACTCAATGATTATCTAGCTGTGTGACCTTGGGCAAGTCACTTAACCCCAATTGCCTTGCCAAAAACAAAAATAACCATTTGTATGTTGAGGATGGCTTGTAGGTAAACAAGTATATGTACAGAAGTTTCTAACTATATATGTGAATTGGGAATATTTTAGCTCTAGATGTATATTCTAAAGTAGTGATTGTTTGCTTTGAAGCAAAAGCATGTAATATGAGAAAGATAAACAAAAGATAATTTGAGATTTTTCTATGAAATCTCCTGGACAAAGGAGGCATTTGTTGTAAGATACAACAGGCTAGAAGGAGTTTTCTCTAGCCAAGGGGAATCTGATATATCATCTTTATATATAGATAGAGTAGATATGATTTCAGACAAAGGGATGTCTCTACTAAGAAGTAGGAGACAGGCCTGTTGGGCCAGTCATAGTTAGAATACCATGTTTTAGGCAAAGACCCAGGAAGGATAACTCGAGCTTTAGGTAGGGGTTTCATTAATTGAAACTCCATTAAAATTATAATTGGAATTTAGTGAATTGTATTCACTGAAGTTCTAACTAGGTAAAACAACTATTTTAAATCACAGGACTTTTCATTGCTTTTCTCTTATATCAGATACCAGAATGGTCAACAAAAAGAAATACTATTGGGTAAATGGTACGTTCTTTCGGAGTCAAGGAAGCCAATGTATCAAGGATGTCAGGTGACAGGGATAGGCAGCCGAAGGGGCAGCTTTTCAGTATGGCTGAAGTAGGACCCCCTTTGACTTGATTTCCCCAAAATGATATTTGGATAATGTTATAAATGAATGAAAAGAAAAACCTGCTAGAGTGAGTGAAAGTTGTACATTTTATTCATGAACCTTGCAAAATACACCTTGACAAGATACGGGTACCTCACCCCTAGGAGTGAGGCACACCTTAGTTTCACAAGTCAGGTAATTTATTGTCCTCTGAAACCCTTTCTCCTCCCTCTTGGATGTTTATAGGCTCTCAGAGTTTGAATTATAAACTAAAAGGTCCACCCATTCCATGATATGACCCTAATATGATGCCCCCCCCACATCATCCAATGCATGATATGCTAAAGAACCCCAATCATCACAGGGGGTGTGTGGGTTAATATTCAATTACCTAATTGCACAAACTAAGTAGCATTAGGTCAAGATCTGTAGGTCACTCTTGACCACTGGGATTTGGTATCCCTGGAATGGGATTAGGAAGACTCTTTCAGTCTTGTGATTGGCTGGGCCATTCCCCCTTTGTAATGGATTCCTTAAGGGTTCCCCTCCAGCATCCTGAGAAGACCATCACCCTATATTTCTCACAGATAATGTCTCACTTAGAAGAATAAATCTGACCTAATACTTTTGACTTACCCCACATGACCTCTGCCTGGACAATGATATTCAATACTTATATGTGTAAAGGAATTTTCCTTTAATGTTCTGGATCTTTATAGTTAGTTACTAGCAAACTAGAAAAAGAAGTTTTAGGTGAATTGGATCTAGTAGCCAGAGATGGGTTAGGTGTCTGGCTCTGACACCTGCTATCAGTTACATGTTAAAATAGGAATTAAGTTTCCTTAGTTTTTGTGTTAGAAGGGATGTTTAGGTAAGGAGAAGAATGGGAAATTCTTAGGATAATTATAGTTTCAAGTTCTAGTTTAAGGAAAAGAGTGTGAGTTAGATAAGTATACCAGGAAAAGGAAAATATGGGAATATTTGGGGAAAAATTCATTTTGGTTAAGGATGTTTGTTTCCTTATTGTAATGAGAGCCAAAGGTTAAAATTGCTTATGTTAAACCAGATTCTGGGTACTCTTGGAACAAAGATGATTGTTAAATGTATGTGTTACAAGCTTGAGTCAATGTGATCATTCTCATTGAGAGTTTGCTCATGTAGTAAAATACTAAGGGAAGTTTGTGTTAAAAGTGAACTATGTGTGTCAATATGGCAATAAGGCAAAATGTAAATTGTAATAAGTTCCAGAATCTCATTGTTTTGTTATGGAAACATATGTTTTGGTCTGAATAAGATATTAAGTAGTTTCTCTACCAGAAGACAAGGTCTCAAGGAGTCAGAGCTGGAGAGGACTTTTTTGGAACAGATTCAGAAGCTGCTGAAGGACATTGGATGCCTCCAAGGGAGAAGAGAAAAGAAGGAGAAGAGAGGAAAGACACTGGACCAGTTCATCTCCACCATCTGTAACTTCCCCCCTGACTCTGTAAGTGTGACACCTTACTTATGCCCTTCTCCTTATGGAAAGAAGGAAGGGAGTCAGGGTGAAAATGTTCTCCATTTAGAGAGAAAGAGAGATTATTTCACAGCAGTACCCCTGAATCTGACCTAGACTCTCAGTTCCTGGTTAGAGGTGCACTGTGGCACAGGATTCTGATCCAGAGGAGAGAGACACCAGTGGCATGTGAATGAGTCAGTTCAAGTTGACTGTTGTTTATAACTGACTGGCCAGGATATTTCCCTGGGGAGTAGCAAATGTCTGGACATGTCCAGAAGTGGGGTACATATATTCTGGACTGTACAACTTAGAGATAGGTGGCCTCAGATTCATGTGAGATTAATGATGATACCTGGATCCCTTGTAAATATATGCAAACTGGGGCATTTGTTAAGGGAAACTGTGATTATGAGTTAGTTTGGAATTTCAAGGAAAGTGCTGAAAAGGCCATTTGCAAGAAAATAACTTAAGGAACATCAGTAGGTATATTAGCTATTCTTGGGGTTGATCCAATGGCACAAAATCAGGAATTTAGTTTGATCAATTTTGGATCCAGGAAGACCTTTTCTAAAGACATTGGTATAAAAAACTTGCAGTGGAAACAGGTGCAGTAACTTTGAAAATGTATTTATTATCATGGTGATTATAGGGCTTATCTAAAAGGTCCTTTGGAAGTAAGGAGGTGAACTGGGAATTGTTATTTAGACTTAAGGGCCTACTTAGAAATTTGAACAAATCTCATCAAAATAAAAGAGGAGGGATTGAGTGGTATCAAATATGAGATTTCTTCAGTAGAATATTATAAATTGGAGAATAATTAACTATGTGTCCCCTCCTCCCTTCACAAAGCAACTTATGGGATATTGGTGAAGAGTCAACTGACCTCATCTTATCTGTAGAAGTCCTGATGACCATTCAATTCCTGGGGCTGAAGAGATAATCTGGTTTAGGTTTGAATTTATATGCTGTTTTCCTTGGATTAGTTTACACATCTAGATTGTAAAACCACATTCCTCATTAAGGAGGGTGGGTCAGTGCGGGGAGGGGATGGAGTTAGGATAAATGTGATTCTTGGGTCTTTTGTTTTTGCCTCAATCTCTAATTGATTGGAGCCTGTTCCTCAAGAAATGAATAAAGCTTTCTCTTCATACCTTGAGAGATCTCCAAAATTTATTTAAGTGGCATTTGTCCCACACATAGGGCTATAAAGAAAGGCAAAAGATAGTCACTGCCACCAAGAACTTCACAATCCAATGAAAGAAACAGCTTGGACTAAGCACAAAGCACAGAACAGTTTGTAAGAAAGATGAGAAGAAAGTCATGATGGTTCTGAAGCCAAGAGGGGGGAAAAAGACCGAATTGTCAGAAATATAAAAATCTTTCAGAAAGGTTAAACATTGGGAGAAAATATTCTAGATTTGGTTGATTGGCAACCTTAAAAACAGGAATTTCAGTTAAGAGTTAGAATGGAAGATGGATTACAAAGGACCAAACAAAGAATTAGGTAATGAATTGAAATAGACACATAGATGTGTCAAAGGCTAGTGGGGGGGTTTTCAGGCAAATCTGAGTCTATTTCTTTATCTTTATCAATGCAAGTAAATCAGTGTAGGTAATAAACTTGAAGATGCATTTGAAAATGAGATTCTCCCCTGAAACAAATTCCTAGAAGATGTGTAGAACAGGATGTGTTCAAAGAAATAAATGGAGTAAAACAAAACCATACACCCTTTTCCTCTTAGCTTGGGTAGTAAAAACTTCTGAAATCTGTAGATATGTAGAGGTAATTTCTAGAGGATGACGTACCCTTGCTTTTCACATATGATGCCCGTGTGACCTTGGGTAAGTCTCCATATTGTATGCACCTTTCCAACCATAAATTTCAGAAAAGGTCACTAATGATATTGCCAAGAGGAGTTTCCACACTCTGAAGTTCTCTATACAAATGAAATCACAGGAACAGACAAGCCTAATATCAGTGCAGAAAGTAGTATAACATTTAAAATCATTTCCTCCATTTAAATCTACATCAAGATTTCTGGTTCTATTTTCCCCATATTGAATTTTCCCAAATTGAATATTTTGGAACATTCTTTCTGTATTGGTTAGTATTCTTCAGACATGACAATCTTAATGATTTTATTGTTTTTTGTTATGTTATTATGCTTCATTTTATTTATATATTCCTGAATTCTTAGACATTTAAATTGCTTTTAATTTATTTTTTAATTAGTGCAGTGGTGCCAGTGGTGTGGTTTTAGTTTTACATTTATATTTAATGTTGTTATGGACATCTTTAATGAAATATCTTTTTTTTGTTTGTTTATGTCTAATAATATCTTTAGGGCATATTGCTAGAAGAATCGGTAGTTATAGGGTAATGTTATTGTTGCAAACTTTACTATATAATGCCAAATATTCTATTCTAGAAATGGTCTGCAAGTCTGCAATAAGTCTATCATTTTATCTGCAATATGAAGAATATCTTTTTTTTAGTTTTTATGCCACTTTGATGATTTTGAGATAGTATCTCAACTTCTTTTAGCTTGAATTCACCTAGTAGCCAATTAAACATTAAAAAAAATAAAAACACATTTTCATTCCTTCCTTTTGAATAAAATTGTCTATTATTATATTATCCTTTTTCTTACCTAACATTGATTTGGAGTTTCAACTGTGAATTTTTAATAGTTCTTTACACATTTTAAGTTCAAGTTGTTAATGATTATATTATCATAAATATTTTTCCAATCTCATATGTTTATTACTTTTATGTTGCTTTTGCTGTATGGAATTTAAAAATTGATAGAAAGAATATTATCTTACCCAATAATTCCTTCCATTTGTTGATTGTGAAAAAATTTTTTCCTGAACAACTAAAATAATTTATTGAACTTTTACATCTTTTCTCATATATATATGTGTGTGTGTGTGTGTGTGTGTGTGTGTGTGTGTGTGTGTGTGTGTGTATTTATCTCTCAGTTGAATTTCAGTAATACATATGATGTAAGTTATGGCTACAATTTTATTTCTGCCTTATTAAGAACTATTTTCTTAAGATGAAAATTCATTTATACATTTTATTTTAAAATAAATTAATAAAACAATGTTCATGGGAAAAGTATGTCTATGCCCATCTCTCTGATGCAAGGCTCCTTCTATAATAATTGAAAATTGTTTGATGTATATATAGGGGAGGGGATAGGGATGGGTTGAAAAAGAGATGCCTGATCCATCTTTAGACTTTATGACTCTAAATTGATCCTATATACATTCACTGTGTTTAAATTGACTACAGTAATTTTCATTTTCTTCAGGGAATGCTGGTCCTAGGATGTTTGCTCCAGTAATATATTGTATAATGAAAGGAATGCTAATTCCCAAAGCTAAGCTTTATCATACAGAAAAAGACTAAATTGAAATCCAACATGCATCTATTGTCCAAAGATTAACATAGTCATGTTTGGAGAATCTTGTCCTGAGAGTATTGGTCACCAGGTGATGGATTATTTGGTTTGTTTGTTTGGTTGGTGGTTCTTGATATTTTGGCTACAACAACTCATAAAGATAGTTGACTAAGACTGAGAGGGTGAAGAATGACTTGAAGTGAATAACCAAAAAATGAAATAGCTTCTCTCTCTGAGGAATTGAAATAAATGGAAATTGTTCATCATGCTCTTTACTCCTCTATGTCTCTTCCATCTTGTTCTTCTCCCCCAGGAAGCAGATTTAAAGCAGTATTGTTGCAATTCAACATCCATAAAACCCATAGAATATCTTCTGAAGGGAAGAGTCTATTTAATTTTATCTTTGTGTTCCCAACATCTACTACTAGACCTGGCAAAGAATGAGTTTAACAAATTCAAAATCCATCTTGATCTGAATACAATCTAATTTTTTTTGACTAATTTCATAAGAGTCTCCTCATACAGTCTGCTTCAATCAAGGATTCCTACTTCCTGTTCCTGGAATGTAGACTTTCATTTCCAAGCCTAACATTTGCATTTGTTATTTGTCATGCAGGTGCACTTCCTCCTCACTTTCCCCTCTTGAAATTAGGTTTTCCTGACCTTCTAAATTTTTTCACTTTGTATATAATTTGCTCTCCAACTCTCCATCCTCTCCAAGATTACTTTGTAAGCAAGTATGTGAATAGCTGTTGTTCAGTCTATCTACTTTCTGTGACCATATTTGGAATTTTCTTGGCAAAGATACTGAGGTGGTTTGCTATTTTCTTCTCCAGCTTATTTTACAGATGAAGAAAATGAGGCAAACAATGAGAATTCATATAGTAAGTGTTTGAGGTCAAATTTTGAACATTATTCTAGGCTCAGAACTCTTTCCACTTTACCATCTAATTGCCCACAAATTGCCCACTTATGTGTGTGTGTGTGTTTATAAAATTTCTTTAACTTTGACTTAGTATATATCACATAGTTCTCTCTCGTAACTTTTCCCATTACTCCTGAAAGTAAGCTTCTCAAAGGCAAGCATTATTTCACTTCTATCTTTGTACTTCTAGAGCTCAGTGCTTTACCTACTGAACTGAATTGGATTCCATCCCCAGGTGAAATCTGAGTCTTTATGAAATTTATAATGGCCTTTATTCACAGTGACTTTTAATACTGAAAATGTGCATGACCTCAGACACTTAATAATTGCCTAGCTGTGTGACCTTGGGCAACCCCATTGCCTTAAATTAATAAAATAAAAAAGACTGAAAATATGCAAATATGATCATTTTTATTTTACAAATGAAGAAACACGTCCAGAAGGGTTAAATACAGAGAAGATAGGTCAGAAAGGATTCTGCTTATCATCAGAGAGGAGGGAAAGGTTGAATTGTTCACATAGATTAGGGAGTGAATACCGGTCATACAGAATTATATCTAATCCCAGTCTTGGTTTAGCAGTCAATCCAAAATTCATTTTTTTAACCATGTGGTTTGCAGATCAGATACTGCATCCCTGCAGATGCCATAAAATCCATATCATGAACACCATCAAGTCAAGAACAGCAATTGTGTCCTTAAGGGCCTGGATTTCATTGGTCATGTCCAGATATATAGATGACCCTTAAAATGAAAATAGTATTAAACTGATTCTTCTAATAGTCTACGGCACCTCATTATCTCACCTTTCAAAATGATGTCCATTTATTCAGCAAACTTTATCTTATTGATATTGTTTTCATTGACTTGATCTTTTATTTGTAGTTCTCTTTTTTAAGTGAAAGTTTCATTTACATGAGTATTAAGCATCAGTGGACATTAAATGAGTGCTGCTTTGGGTGCTCAGGAACACAACAATTTACCGTACTAAAATTAATTTTAATTATGTCTTCAACTTGGATAATGAACTCTACCAGATGTTTTTTCAAGAAAGAATTACCATCCTTTATCAGGGGAAGATTGTATTCCAATAGTTTTCTAATTAGTCTCCTTGTCTCAAGTCTCATTTCTCTTTAATCCTTTATACCTACAATTGCTACAGTGATTTTCCTAAAGTGCTATTCTGACCATGTCAATCCCCCTCTCAATAAATTTCAGTGGTTCCCTATTACGTCTAAAATCAAATCTGAACTCCTCTATTTAGCAATTAAAACTCTGTGAATCCTCCCTCCAACTTATCTTCCCAACTTTATTACAAATTGCTCCCTTTCAATCTCCCCCTATGGTCCAATCTGACTGACTGCCTGGCTTTGCTATTCTATATATATATGGCATTCCTTTTCTGTCTTTATGGTTTTCCTTCATACACACTTGTTTTCCTTTTCACCTGAAATTCAATACCTCTTCAGCCCTTCCCCAGGATCCTGTTTCCTTTCCTTCCTCTCTCTCCCTCCTATAGTTAGTGCATCTCCCAACAAAAAGAAATACCTTGAAGATATTTTATATTTTAATTGGATGTTGAGTTTAGAATTCAACCAGGTTGAAGATCATAAGAGACATGGAGATTGAAATATAAAGGAAAAGAACTTTCAGAAACAAAAGAAATAAAGAGTATGAGACTTGAATAGTTCAATTGTATATGAAAAGACCAGCTAGCAAGTGAAAGACGTCAAATATACATGGAAACATATACCTGAGAAGTTGCATATTGACTTGGAAAACCACAAATTAATGTTATCTATTTTACAATCACTTTTTTGTATTTTATTGAACAATTTCCAATTGCATTTTAATTTGGTTTGGGCTTTTATGGGTAATTTTATGGAAAGTTTGACACCTCTACTCTAGATAAAATTTTGTTTCAATATTTTTAACACCAGTCATCCATCTATATGACAGGTTCTAGGAGGTATAACTTGGCTGATCATCATAAGTAAAGGTGAAGTCCCAATTGAGATAAGTCACTTCTGAAACAGGAATAATTTTTGAATAAGAGTGACTAGATATCTTCCATTATTGACCCGGAGGTAACAAATCTCTGTGCCAAAACTTTAAGGGAATTTAAGAGGAGAGACTTTTGCCAAACTGGAGCTAAGAATCATTATCCTAGCTGAAAAGAGTTTTATAATATTCCAACTCAAAAGAGTGCAAGATTGCACAGACAATTCAATAGTTAGAGGTGGTGAAAGATTGCATCTGTCCACCAAAGATTAAGATCAAGGCTTTAGTTAATTATATCAAAAACTTATAAGGGACCAGAAAATTAAGTAATTTGTCTGATCCAGATCAAGAAATAGCCTCACTCTAAGAAAGAAATTTACCCAACATAGCCTATTGACGGACATACCCAGTGGTCATCTAAACAACACAGTCCACTCTATCAACCTAAATACAGAGAGCCTGGTAGGAAGTCAGTCTAACAGATTAGCAACCAATCTAACTGAATGAAATTCCCTTTGAGGAACCAGCCGAGTTGGATGGCAGAGTGAATCTCTGATTTATCACTGATTTTTCTACCTCAATAAACCTTGTGAGGACTGTTCAAGAAAGAAAAGATCACAGATAAGATCTCTCTCTCTCTCTCTCTCTCCATTTATATTGCACATACACATATACATACATATATGTATACAAAATATATGCATATATGTTTGTTTTAAACATATGTGTGTTTAGATGTGTATAATTGTGTGTGAGTGTGAAGGATAGTATAGCAGGGAAAGATATTTGTACAGGTTCATAAAGTTCTGTGAAAAGAAAAAGGCTGTCCACAAAGTAACCTGAGAATCTTGAGAGTTGTAGTATCTGCTGCTTCAGAGAGTTAGTCAAAGAACTGCATATTTGCATGCATATATGTGTGCATATATTAGTATATAGTATATGTACATACCCATGCACTCTCTCTCTCTCTCTCTCTCTCTCTCTCTCTCTCTCTCTCTCTCTCTCCTTCTCCCTCCCTCACCCAAAGAAATGCATAAATATAGATAGGGTGGTTGTCCTTCATCCTTGAAAAGGGTCAAAATAACACCATGAGTACAATGTGTCTATATATGATCAGATTAATATGAGTTCAGAAGACTATCACAATTAGGGCACAAATAATATGAACATTTAGTATGGAAATGTCTCTAAATTTTTGCATCTGAAATTTCTTTTGAGATACTGCAATTCATAGAGAAAAGTGTCTACTTTGATGCAGCTTTGAGTCAATGGCTCCCATGATTTATAATAGATATTAAAATTCTTCAGAGAGACTTTGAGACTTTTCTTGTATTGGATGCCCCACCCCACCCCAACTTCCATGAGAACACTTCCCTTGTATGAGTTCTCTGTAAAATAATTCAAATTATTTCTCTAGCATTTGAACAGTATAACCAGCCAATCAGAGTTGTTCTATCTTCATTAAAGTTTGAATGTTTGGCAGTTTAGCTCGAGAAAGGACCTCAGTGTCTGGCATCTTCTCCTGCCAGGTGATCTTCAGAATCTTCCTAAGACAATTTAAATGGAAGTGATTCAGTTTCCTGACATAGCACTCATGTACTGCCAAGGAATCATAAGCATACAACAATGAGGTCAGCATATTGACTCTGTAGATCTTCAGGTTGACAGGCACCCTAATATCTCCTCTTTTTCACATATTCTTTTGTTGTCTTCCAAACACCAAGCTAGCTCTGGCAATATGTGCCAGATATAGATGTAGATATCTAAACTAGATTATAAAGTCTTTGAATTCATGAAGTATTTCACTTTTGTCTTTGTATCTCTCTAACCAAGTTACTAACATATAGTAGAAATTATTTAGGGGGAGTTGCAGGGCCATAAGGTTAAAAGACATGCCCAAGATCACACACAGTGTCTGAGTTAGGATTTGAACTCAGGTCCTCCTGACTCCAGGGCCACATGACACTGTGCCACTCAGTTGCCCCTACATAGAAGAAACTTAATAAACTCTTAATATTTGTTCCAATTCCAAGTCAATACAGTGCTATATTTATTCTATATCTTATCAGAATTCAATGTTACAACTTTACATATTTGTACTAAATAAGTACAATGAATTATTTTTTCCCCTGAACTTCAAGATGAGGCATGCAAGATTTTCATTCACAGTTGAAAACAAAATGTATCATAAAAACATTAAGAGCATCATTTTTTTCCCAAAAGTAGCTTCTAAAATCTGCTCTCTAATGCTTATTAGGTACCTGTAGATTTAATTTTACTTTTTTTAATTAAACTATCACAAAATATGAATATTTTATTCCATAAATGTAAAATATGATTGTAAAAAAATTACAGGAACAATCATTGTCATCTACTTATATATTCAAATAAATGAAAGAGAAAAAAATAAACATGCATACATATGGAAGAAATAGATTAAGTTTGAGAGAGCTAATTGAAATCAAGCTTATGTCACCATTTCTTATTCTCTTCTATTTTCAAGAATTAGGATTTTATTTTAAATGACCAAATTTTAGATGAATTCAGAATTATTGATAGAATGATCTGTGAATATTGCTCTAATTGTATTTTTCCAGGACAAAATGAATGTGTGAAATGTGTGAAATTGAGCTATCATTTTCAACCAGAAATATTTCTTTCTGGAGTTGAAAAAAAATTTTAAAATTTAGAAAAATACTGGAATGCTAATCTATCCATTTAACCCTAGTAGTTAATAAACACGAAAGTGAATTTGATATTCTAAATAAGAACTTTGACAAGACAAGTAACAGAACCAGTGAAGTCAGGTTTCCTAAGTATTTGATTTCTGTCTTCTCACCCTAGGAAAGCATTCAAATGTCTGAGTAAGAGAAATATTTAACCATCCTGTTCTGACCTTTGTCACCTAGAATACCCAAAGCAGTTGGTGTTGTCTTGGTAACTGCAATAAATTTCTTCCTTGCAGACTATTGAGATTTTGATCATAGGATATGAGGCTCATGTGTATTGACCCATTTCTATGAAAATATCCCCTAAAGCCTTTTCAGTACTAATGATTAAAGGATATGCAATGGGAAAGATGAGATGCTAATAATAAATCAAAACTATTTATCCTAAGAAACCAAATGCTTGCATTACTCCAACTTTAATTTCCTTTTCAGATCTATAAGTGGTACAGAAATTGTTTTAAATACATAAGTATGATTTTTTTGACTTTTTTTCTTATGAGCAATTGAGCAATCAGCAACAAACACAGACATTTTAATATCAAAAGATGACCACAAACTAGGTTTGGAAAAACAAAACAAATTCTTGTCTTTACAATTTGTTTTTAAGTATGCATTAAATTTCATCTGGAAGTAACAAAATTGCACTCTTTGGTTTCCTCTCCTTAACTTTTTGTTTCCTTCTGCTCATTCTTAAATGAATCATTGAGGATTTCTCATCAAATATACTTTACACGATGTTTGGAAGAGAAGTATGGTTTTGATCACATGTATACAATATAAGTGATTTTACAGAAGGATATGTTTCTTGAGGGAAAAACTATTGCATTTTTATCTCTGCATCCCCAGAATGTATACTAGAGCCTAGCCCTAAAGGGATGGTTGTTGAATAGAACTGATATGGATCCACAAGTAACCAAGAACTCATATTCCAGAAAACTTGTTGAAATATCATGGGCCACTGTTGTCTGGAATAAGCTTCCTTCTTTAATGCTGGAAAAAAATCCTGCTTCTGCTTATTCACTTGACTCTTAATGGTATGAACTCTAGTCAAAAGATGATACTTCCACTACCTCTTCTAATTTGCAAAGCACCACCTTACCCCATTTCTTTTAACTCCAAATATTTACTTCAAATTCCAGCTAAAATCTCACCTTGTACATGAAATCTTTACTTGTTGCTTTTAAGTCCAGTGCCTTCCCTCTATTGAGCATTTCTAATTTATTCTGTATATAGCTCATTTGTACATAGTTGTTTGAATTAGATTATTAGCTCCTTAAGAGCAGAGAATTTCTTTATATTTCCAGTCTTTAGCTCATTGTCTACAACTTAGTATTCATTTGATTATTGATTGACTGACTTCAGCCCTCCAACTCCAAGGTCTGTACTCCTAGTTTTCATATAGAACAAACTTCACCTTCCCCAAGATGAGACCACATCCCTGGTCATGTTCTCCAGTACTTGATCACTTTTTCTCATTTCTGGGACACAGAGAATAAAAGAAATAGGAATTTATCTTGCTCTCCAGCATACTTCCAACTCAGCAAATTCCTCTTTGGAGTTTCCTCCAACCAAATATGACAACCTATCTAGTCAATCTGTAATTTTTTTCCTCAACCCCAAATCCTATCCTTATATAGAGGAATATAAATTTACATGCTAAGGTTCCTCAAATCTACTGATCTCCTAATCAATTTTCTCAAATCCTTTGACCTACACAAGGTCCACTTATGTAGGATTTTTCTACATACTTTTCTATACACAGGAATGTCATATCTTTTCTCTCACCAGTATTCAAATGTTCTATTTAAATGATCAAGGAATCTCAAATGCCTCTATCTGACCCAAAGTGCTTTTCCTGTCTTTTTCTTTGTCCCATTATTCCTAAACCAATTCTTCATCCTTAAGGCAACCTCTACTTCAATGCTTCCCAGGACTATCATTTAGGCCTGTATTTTTTCCCCTTCTTTTCTAATGGTAATTCTATAATAAACCTACTCTGCTATATGCTTAATTATCTATGCACAAAATCCTTCCTCCCTTATTCTGTTGTGTTTTCCTTTCCAAGCATTAAACCAGATTATTGTCATCATCTAACATCTTCACTATCAGTCACAGTGCTGGATGAAGGAAGTAACAGAACTCTGCTGATTAGATTCACATTTTCCCTAGGATGCCATGGCATTGCTGTCTCCTTGCTTTCTTCTAGTTTGCTTAACCTCTTCTCAGCCTCAACCAAGCCCTTTCTTCTCATCAATGTTAACCATGCTACTTGTGCCCTTGATTTTATCAGATCCCATTTCCAATAGTAATATCATCTCTTTCCTCTCCCTCCTCCTCCTCCATCTCTCCCTCTTTCTCTCTGTCTCTTATTCTAGGTATCTGTCTCCTTATTTGTATCTGTCTATCCCTGTCTCTGATTTTCTCTGATTCTGGCTCTATGTCTCTATATCTCTCTGTCTGTGCTTCACCATCTGAGTCTCTATCTGTTCCATTCTCTGTTTGTTTCTGTCTGTCTCCGTCTCTCCTTGTCTATCTCTGTCTTTCTACTTGTCTGTATGTATCTCTCCCTTCAAATATGCCCATCTCCCACATCCTTAATAGAATATTTACTTGATTCTACCATCCCTTCAATGTCATCCCTGCCATTGCTCTCAACAAGGTTACCTTTTAAGTAAAATTGCTCTCAATTACCTTTAATTGCCATATTGGATTGATTTTTCTCTCTCCTTTATTGTAACATCTCTGCAACTTTTATTTGACATTTTTCATCAGCTTCCTTCTACTGAATATTCTCTCTCTCTTTTTTAAGTTTTTGCAAGGTAATGGGGTTAAGTGACTTGCCCAAGGCCACACAGCTAGGTAATTATTAAGAGTCTGAGGCCAGATTTGAACCCAGGTACTCCTGACTCCAGGACTGGTGCTCTATCCACTGCACCACTTAGCTATCTATCCATCTCTTTTTTTCTTGATTTCATGGTATAGCTCTTTCCTTGTTTTCTTCTAACTTCTCCTTCCCAGTATTCTTTTATTTTTTTGTATCATCATCCAGACTTTGTCCCCATTGCAAGGAGACCCCCCACCCCAGGCCTCTGTTCTGAACTCTCTTCACTTTTTTGGTTCAGATCTCATCTTCAGGCAAATGACCCCCATATCTATAAACTCAATTACAGTCTCTCTCTCCTTTACTCCAGTCTTTCACCACTAATTATCTAGTGGAAATAGCATGGATACCTCAAACTCAATGTGTTCAAAATAATGTTCATCTTTCCCTTAATTTTCCCCTTTTCCCCCCCACCAAGTAAACCTAAACTCTCTTTTTCAACTGAGGACAATGGCATATTATTGCATCTCCTCGTAAATGTGACTTTAGACAGGTTATCCAACATACCTGGAATAGTCTCATCATATCTTTCAGAATCCCCAGCTTCTTTCATGGCTAATACTCAATTGTTATACAAGAAATTCAGCCATCTCCCCACAGTTTCTAGTGCCTTCCTACTTGGAAATTACTTTTTAATTAATTTTCATATATTTTGTATTTGCTTATCTATGTAGATAATTTTTTCCCCAGTAAATAGAATGTACTCTCTTTGAGGGGCCAGCACAGTTATATTGCTTGCTGAGTAAATTTTTAAAAATGAAAATTGTTGAGCTTATAGGAAGAGAATTGATATAGAACTCTATCCCCCAAAGCTTCAAGGAGACACAAGGGACTATCCATGAACTTTGTGTAGGTAGGGGAATCAACACTCAGGATTTCATGAGATATAACTTCCTTGTCATCTTCTTTTTACATTTTTATAACAAACTGATCTTTGTGAGGAGTTCCCTAAGTTCTTGGAACCAACCAGACAGAATTCAGACTTTGAATGACATGGACCTTATTTAAATGAAAGTTATCACCTATTCAGGGTCTGAAAATGAGATGCATAAAGTTGTATACCAGAATCACATATCCTAAAGGATGAGAGATCCAATCTTCAAGAGTCCTCAATACTACATGAAAGTCTGTGAGACATCCAACCCAAATCAGTCCATCCCAAAGATATTCAGATTTTCCAGATTCTGCTTTGTCTTGAGTTATATTTTAGAGTAACTTGCTGCTTCTGCCCACAAAAGCATCCATTGGACTTTCCTAGAGTAGGACTGTAGGCTCTAAATTTTGAGGCCCTGGTGTTAAAATTGAATGAGAAGCATGGAATTCAACCTATGTAAGGTCAGGAGAAAAGTCAGAAAAGTTCTGGGAACTCCCAACTCATGAATATGAATCAGACTTTTTCATGTTTGAGATAATCCAAACCCATGCTTTTTTAAAAATCTTATTGTCTCTTTTTCCAGCTCTTATAACTTCATCCTGGACATAGTAAAAATCTTGGCAGTATTTAGCTGGCAAGGTCAATAGAGGCCTGGACTCAAAGTCAGGAGGATCTGAATTCAAATCTAGTTCATAACTGACCATGTGACCTAAGGCACTTAACTTCTGTTTGCCTCAGTTCCCTCCTCTGTAAAATGGGAATAAGGAAAGCACTTAGCTTCCGGGTTGCTGTAAGTATAACATGAATGACTATTTGTAAGGTACTTGGGAAATGTTCAAGGTAAATAAGTGCTAATTTTTTTTGATTGTTGGTTAGAGTCTTCCTGCTGGTGTACTTCTAGTTGATTGTGGAAAAACAGGATAGGGAGTGGTCACTGGAAGAAATACAATTATAAATCACCTGAGGAAGTACCATCCAGTAAAAAATGCTTAGGCTAATATGTCAGAGAACTTGGGTTCAAATTCCAATTCTGATATTTGCTATCATTGTAATTTAGGACAAGGCTCTTAAAATTTCTATGCCTCAGTTGCTTCTAACTAAGAGTGGGGGAGAGGAACGTGGAACAAGACCCTATGAACTTGGTTCTAGATTTAAAAGAGACCTCAGAGGTCATGGAGTCCGATCCTTTTAATTTATACATGAGAAAACTGAGGCACAAGGAGGGATGATCTTAAGGGTTTATTTGAGTTTTAATTTTAAGATGCAATAAAATGTGGAATATCCATAAAGCCAAGGGAATAATCCTACTTAAATCAATGTATTATGCTGCTCATCTTTTTCTAGTTTTGGTTATTTGACTCAGGGGAAGACGAAGTACAGCTCTGAAGTTTAAAACACACACACACACACACACACACACACACACACTCCATTTATTTTACTCAGGGATTTACCTGTGGAACAAATTGAGCACCTAATCAGTAAAACTGACTTACACTATGCTTCTTTAAAATAAATTCTACCAGCAGATGGATTGGGAATGAGAACATCAGAAGAGCATAGTGTTCCATTGAACACACACATACATAAAGGTTATTACTTTCATAGATGAAAAACACTGCAAAATTCCCGGGCAAATTTCAGTTGAATTGTACCCATGATGATATTGAGTTCAGCTCCACAATGTATTTCCTTGAACATAATAGGCACATATTGAAGGCATTGTATTTTACCAGAGAACACCCTGAAAGAGGTCCCAGGACACTTATGTTTTCTTTCTGCTTCCCCCCATTGACTGATCAACATTAAACAAAACAAATTCTCTGGTTTTTCATTTCTTAATTATAAAGATTTTTATTAACCCCCATTAGCTTAAACAGGAAAAACATTCTTTTTACAGAAGCCAAGTTCATCATGGTCTTCCTCAATATGAGTTTGCCCTTTGAGGGTAGCTCTCAGAGCAAGTTTGACCTGGTTTAAGGCTTTACTGGATAAAGTTGTTTGAGCACATTCTTCCAACATCTAGAATTGGTCTTTTTATAAATAGAAAGGTACATAGTACCTCAATGCTTATTAACTGATTGATTGATTGTATCATTTGATAAGCCTCTCCTGATCAGAAAGCACTCACTGGGACTAAGACAAAGAATAGTGGGAAGGCCACATTGTGTGATATTTCATAATCTAAGATTCCAAACCTAGAGGAGGAGGAAAAATGGAGGTCCTACAGCAAATGAAGAGGGAAAATTAAAGAAGACAGATTTATTGCCAAAACTGATCACTATAGAGAATTAGAAGAATGTGAGAGAAATTTGAAGCCTATCTTGAATATTTGTTTCAACTTTCTCTGTGACAAAGTTAGACATGACTTTGGATCTTTTTGCATTGTGCTCAAATTAAAGCAATTTATCAAGTGGCTCATTATGTTAAATATCTGCCCTTTAATAGCTTTATCAAAACACAAACCAAAGTAATGATCTTCTGTATGAAGAGTCATTAGCACTGATTAATCACCCTTCTCCTTCTGTTTAATCATCTAACAACCGAATTCTGAAGTATAAGCAAAGAATGAATGAAAATCAAATCCAGAACTCGAGTCAAAAATTTATTAAGCATCTTCTCTGTTTAAGATATTCTACTAGACAGTGGGAGACAAGAAGTATGATCCAAAAAATTTAATGAACATCTACTTAACATCTACTACTATGCTGAATGTTGGACACACAAAGATAGAAACAAAACATGACTGTCTTCTACTGTGATAATAGCTAGATGGATAAAGACAATGCAATTAAACAGAAATTCCCAGGAGAGCGTGCTAGTACTCAGGAAGGATGAATTGACTTTTGAAAGGGATGGCACTTAAACCATGTGAAGTTTGGCAGAGAGGAACATTGGGTGCATTCCAGTTATGTGAACTCTTATATACAAAGGCAAAGAATTACGTATTTTAATGCCATCAAGAAGGATTGCCATCAACTTGGATTGACTAGAATGGAGAGGGAACAAGAGTCATGTAAAATAGGATGGCATTGACAGACTAGAAACATCCATTGCAGTGCTTTCAGTGAATGACCAGAGATTTTGTTTTTATCTCAAAGGGAAGGAACCACTAAGGAATGTTGAGTAAGAGTCTGACAGAGGAGATCCTTGTCTTAGGTATATCAATATGGCAATTGTATCTCATTGGTGGCATGGAGCCAAGGATGGTGTGAGGCTCAAATGAGAGACCAGATGCAGCACTCTTCCAATATTAGGAGTCCTATGTAAATGACAATTATTAACATTATAATTGTTGTTTATATTAGCCTAAAGTCATAAGGTCTCCTGTCTAGTAATGAGTTCATTTCTTGAACCTTTTATTGTTTCAAGCAAGATTTAGAAGAGCAATATAGGAATATGCTGTTAAATATTAAGCAGTGGGGTCCTCTGAAAAAAAATATGAGCATAACCTTTTTAGTTTAGACTGAATTGTAAATATTTTCTTAGGTCTAGGTATCTATACATATACATATATAATGTGTTTGTGTATATTTATTTTAAGTATGTAAATATGTACACATATCCGTGTGTATGTATGTGTTGTGCACATGATTTGTGTTTCTGTGTTCATAGGTTCATGCATGACTGCATGTACACATGTATACAAAAAGCACATGTGAACACAACACATGTTAATGTATAGACATGCACATGTATGATATACAGACATATTTGCAAGCTACAGGAATACAGTACACATCTGCAGAGGAAAGAACCCTAGTGTTCTGGAGTATAAACACTGGGAAATCTACTATAGTGTAACATATTTTAGAATCTAATCCTGATAAAATGTTATATTTTTTGATCTAGAACTTAGCTTAGCTAAATGAGAAGGGGCCCATCATCACCAGTAAACTAGTTATTGAGTGGTGGATTCCTTGACCATAAAACCTATGAAACAAAGAAAAATATAAAACTTGGTAGATAGATAACTGATAGAAGAAGTAGTAATGTTTTCTTAGTGTTTGGATAAGATTAGGACAAGCAGCAGAGAATGTATTCATACCTCATTACATCTCAGATCAGAGGCTACATTGAATGCATAATCATCTGCAGGGGAAAAAAAAGTCAGGGATCAACTCTCCCTTTACTTTAGTTTTGGGTTGTAGCCCTTTCAAATTAAATAATTTACTATTTATAGTAAATTAGTGCAGCATTGACCTTGATGCCATTTTCCTCCTCCTTGAAGGTGTCTGAGTGGAAAGCACAAGGTCTTCATCCATTATTCAGAACCCATGGAGGTATGCCATCACAATGACATACAAATACTAATGAACTTCTCTGGGCAACCACATTTTCCCACGATCTTGTACAAGCCCTCTCAATTGATCTAGCAAAGTCTTTTATCTAAGCATAAAAATCTTTGCTCAATAATCATATGGTCATGTCAGCTATAATGTCATGAATATAAGCAAAACAAGGAGAGAAATAGTAGTTGTAGCTACATGGAAAGACAGATTGTAGGTTCTTCTTGAAAAGGCAAAGAAGGGGGAAGGAGGGAGTAGCATAAATTGGCTTTTATCAAAAAATCCCAAAGTAAGAAATAGCAGTATTTCATGGGACATTCAGTTATCCTCATATTTAAATATACCTCTATTTTTAAAAATACCATAAGAACAATTGCAATTTACATACCAGCATCCATTATTATATAGTGCTAATGAAGTATAACATTTTAAGAAAACTTCCCCGGGAACCCTCAAATCAAATCAATGTATACTTTAATATTTAGTGACTTCAATGAAAAAATAAATAATAGCAAGAGGGCAAAAAATAACCAGGAAATATAAAAATATCAGGAAAGATGGAAGAATTCATGACCAAACAAGAGATAGAGAACATTACAACATATAAAATAAATAATTTTGATTATGTTAAATTTAAAGGCTTTTGTACAAACTAAAGTTCAAAAGTAACAGAAGCCAAAGACTACATATTAATATTATAGAAGTTCATGAATGGTAGCGAATATCTGACTTTTAGATTTGTATCTGCAGTCTTGAACACAGTGTTAAAAACATACTAAGTACTTAGCAAGCACTTTTTATTCATTCTGAAAAGCCTCATACAATGTGATTAATACTGTTTACAAAAATAATTAGTAAGACATGGAATTAGCAAGGCAATAAATAACATCAAAAATTAAATAGGATCTATTTTTTTTAACAGGAAACAACTAATT
This sequence comes from Macrotis lagotis, assembly GCF_037893015.1. NCBI lineage: Eukaryota > Metazoa > Chordata > Mammalia > Peramelemorphia > Peramelidae > Macrotis > Macrotis lagotis. The sequence goes on from NC_133662.1 coordinate 199,587,114, forward strand.
CATGATGTGGAAGCCAGCTTGAATTGGTTACCTTTGTGAAATCAGATAACTCTCTTGTTAGAAAAAATGTCAAAATTAATACAAAGTTGTAGAAAATATTTCTTTAATGAGAAAAAGATAGTGCATATGATTCTAACCTGAGGGGATCAAACAAGTTATTGGTGATGAAGAATTAGGAATAAAAAGAAAGGGAACAAATTTGCATCTATTAGAACAATCTTACATAGCTTATTTTTTTTTACCATTATCGACCAATTGATACAAGGAAACAATAGATTTTAAAAATAGGTTTAGTCAGTAAATACTAGTAATATTTGTGAAGGACAGTAATATGACATCTAAGGACCGCACTGATTTGGTGAACAGTTCATGTAAAAGGGCGGTTTACAATTGTATTACCTCACAAAATGGAAAAATGAAATAGAGGGAAAATTAATTTAAGTTAAGGTTTAGTGTCAGATTGACTAAAGTCATCCTAATAACAGTTAAGAATGAAACCGAATGGTATAATTATCAGATCTATGGAGAGTGGAAGAATTCATGGCAAACAAGAGATAGAGAACATTATAACATATAAAATAAATAATTTTGATTATTAAATTTTTGATTATTAAATTTAAAGGCTTTTGTACAAACAAAACTAATGAAATTGAAATTAGAAGGAAATCAGAAAGTTGGAAAATAATCTCACAAAGGCCTCATTCTCAAACATGTAGGGAACTGAGTCAAATTTATAATAATACAAGCCATTCTTCAATTGGTCAAAGGATATGAACAGGCATTTTTCAGATGAAGAAATCTGAGGAAAAAACCCTTTGTCTCTATATAGTCATATATAGCATTCTAAATCACAACTCTGATCTATCATGTTAGTTGTGTGACAAAAAAAGAAAATAATAAATATTTGAAAGGGTGTGGGAAAATTAAAGCACTAATGCACTATTGGTGAGATTGTGAACTGATCTAACCATTCTGGAAAGCAATTTGGAACTATGCCCAAGAGCAACTAAACTGTATACTCTTTGACAGCAATACCACTAGTAGATCTGTATCACAAAGAGATTATATGGCACATAGAGGATGCGGAGAAGAGCTGAGCTATTCAGTGGATCATCACACAATGTTGCTAATTCTGTGTATATTATTTTCCAATTTCAACCCATTTCATTTTGCATCAGTTCATACAAGTTTTCCAGGTTTTTCTGAAATCTACCTATATAGTATTCCAGAACATTCATATATATCATAGCCTACTCAGTCATCCCCCAACTGATGGTGATTCCTTCAATTTCCAATATTTTACCACCACCAAAAGGTTTGTTATAAATATTTTTACACATGTAGGTCCGTTTCAGTGTTTATGATCTCCAGAATGGTTGGATCAGCTAACAAGCTTGTGAAGAAATAGAAGGATCAGGTAGAAGCAAGACATATATACATATAAGGAAATAGAAATAAAGCAAGAAAATCAAAAGCAAATTGTAGGAAGCATTGAAAGCTAGACTAGGAAGTTTTGATTTTATCCTATAGGTAAGGGAACATTTCAGAGGTTTCCTAGGTAAGTGAGGTGATAAAGCAGTCATTTAGGAAAATTAGCCTAGCAAACACCAATAATAATTATAATAATACACTTGAGGTGGGAGAGTCAAAGTAGGTCAAAGGATAAATTATCCAAGAGTGATGGCTGTATCAGTGAGAGTAGATTTTAACTGGAAATGTTAGAATGAACCAGTCCAATCCTCTTGTGTCATTACTGAGAACATTTAGGTTGTGAATCTAGATCCTCTTAGATCAAATTTTGTCTTTTTTTCCCCACTGAATTCTATTCCCTCACAGAAAAGGAAAGAGTAGAAATACATTACAAAGAAAGATAAAATAGAATTGAGTAGATGTTCTGTGTGTGTGTGTGTGTGTGTGTGTGTGTGTGTGCATTTATATGTGTATGAGTGTATGTGAGAGAGAGCCAGACAGAGACAAAGAGAGAGACAGAGAAACAGAAAGAAACAGACAGAAACATAGAGAGGAGAGAAAGTAGAGGGAGACAGGGAGGGGAGGAAGGAAAGGGAGAAGGGAAGAAGTAGAGGAAGAGGAAGAAAAGAAGCGAGACACAGAGAGAGAGACAAAGAGGGAGACAGAGAGACAAAGGAAGACAGAGATTATTTTTTATGTACTTTCTAAATTCAAGTCACCATTATTAGTGCTAGTGATGCAAAGATAAAATGAATCGGTCTCTCCCTTCAAAAATATTCTATTTTACTAGGGGGTTATAAGATATATAGTATTTTATACATAGACAAATAAATTAAATAAATATACATAAAATGAAAACAAATTTTTTTGTTGTAGTTTGGGGTAAGGATAAGGGGAAGAGTAACAATTTGAGGGAGATCAGGAAAGAACTAGGTAGGAGATAGCATTTGAACTGAATTCTAAAGGGAGCTCTTAGATATTTAAAGAAGCAGAAAAGAGGAAGAGAACACCCTAGAATTTGCAAGCAATCTATGCAAAATCACAGAGATGAAACAGGATATGTTGTAGGCAAGAATCAGCAATAAGGACAGTTTTACTATAAAATAGAATGTAGACGAGGGAAGGATGTAAAATTAGTTTGGAAGGATAGAGGTAGACTGTGAAGGAATTTATATTTTAAACAGATAAATGAGGAAGTAATAGTGAGCCCCTGATTATTTTAGCAAAAGGGCAGTATGTTCATATCTATGCTTTTGGAATATCAGTTTCAAAAATAGATTGGACAGGGCAAAGATCAAAAGCAGGAAGATCTATGAGGAGACTATAGTAAGTCAAGTGAAAAGATAATAAGGGTCTGAAAATGGGTAAGAGATGTGTGAGTGGAGAGAAAGAGACAGATGGTGAAGATACTCAAAAGGTAAAATTAACAAAATTTGACAAGTCACTTGATAAGGTGGTTGTGATTGGTCAGTCATGCCAAATTCTTCATGACCCCAATTGGCCTGACAATAATACTGAAGTGCTTTGCCATTTCCTTCTGCAGCTCATTTCACAGATGAGGAAATTGAGGACACATTGTTAAGGAAATTGCCCAGCATCACACGACTACTAAGAGTCTGAACTCAGAATTGAATTCAAGGTTTCTTGACTTGAGATCCAATGTTCTAGCCACTGCACCATTGCAAGAATGATTATGAGGTTTGGAGATTGGAGAAATTATAGTATCCTTGCAATGATAGGAAAAAAACCTAAGAAGAGGGATAGATTTATAGGGTAAGATAGTGTTTGGTGCATGTTGAGTTTGAGATATTAATGAAACATATACATGGAAGAATCCATTATGCAGATGAAGGACTGGAGATTTATAAACGGTGATATATAGGAGTATTAGACTTGAGTCCAGAAACTTAATTCAGATATGGTCCTAGATACTTAATAGTTGTATGACCCTGTACAAATGACTTAACTTCTGTTTGCCTCAGTTTATTCATCTACTTCCCATGTCCTTCCTTGTTGGAAGGACAAAATAAAAATATAGCCAGGTCACAATTAGTGTGAATGATGAATTTCCTGAATTGGCTATATGTATTTGACTTCCCCACTATTCAATGTTATAATTATGTAAAATATTCTAGTTGGTTCGAGCCCAACAAACAGAGCACATTTGAATAATACATAATGTGACCTCTTCAGGGATTACATTATTTGCATTTTGCAAATCTTAAAGCACAATATAAATGCTGGCTATTAAAATTATTATTTGTTGGCAGAAAAATAATTTAAATTGACTCTTTAGAGTTAGTAATTAAACTAATTTAAATCCACATAACTGATTATCTAGCCTACATCTCTCCATATGGTTCAAAATTAGCATGAGAGAACCTTTTCAAATGCAACACTGGATGTCTAAACTATAACTACAGCATTATTCTGATTTCCCAGTCTAGTTTCCCTGTCAAACAAGAGAAAATGCAATTAATGTGATGTGTGCCCTGTCCTTTCTATAACCTTATTGACTTTTTGTGATGACTTCTTTTTCTAGAAGCTCACCAACTATCCCTTAAATAATGGCAAATTCTAGAATCAATCCAGGGATTTTCTCAAGGTCAGTAGTCTGTAATTTGTAGACTGCAACACCTTTTTTTGAAAACTAGGCCTTTATCAGCCCTTTATGGTCTACCCCATTGTTCATAATCTAAAGAGATCATTGTGGTGGCACAGCAATTTCTTCCTATATCCACCTTTTCTTATAGATACTGGTTTTCTTTTACATGCTATATAGTCTATTTTATTTTTTCCCATGATTTTATAACTTTCTGTGGAAAATGCAATTCTTTATCTCCTTATCTACATATGTAATTCATTGGCCATGAAATACTAAGAAAAATTGTTGTATTTTAAAAATTTAACTGAAGTCACATTGAAAAGTCTTGAAAAATTAGTGCCTCAGTCATATTTGTCAAACACGCAAATAGTCATACATTTGTGGTGATTCTGAGACATACTGAAACTTTTTCCTGAATTATTGTCCTTTTCCACAAGAGGGCTTTTGCAAGTCAAAAATTTGTTCATAATAATGATCTGCTTACCTCTCTTGGTAAGAATTAGATAAATGTTAGAGATTTAAATATTTGAGATATTCCCATACATTTTATCTTTTCTCTGAAATAATAAATTAGAAAAATATTCATTTACATTGAATTAAACTACCTTCATACTGATTACTTTTACTAGATAATGTAATAGGAAGTCAACTTCTAATCATTATTTTCAAAGTTAGTTTTAAAAAAAGGATCATAAATTAGCAGTTGCAGGAGATCTCAGAGGCCATCTAGTCTAACCCTTTCATTTATCAATGAGGAAACTGAGTCAAGTAATATTAAATAACTTTCCTTAAGTCACTATTAAGTACCAATACCTCAAATATTCTGACTCCCAAAGGAACCAAGATTCCCCCCCCACCACTATCTCTGCAACTAAATTTTAAAAAATGGTGGGAGGGAGAGTCAAGATGGCAACATGACAACAGTCTTTCCCAGAAGCTCTATCCAAAATATTCCAAAAGACCTTAAAATTATGTCTCTAACTAAATTTTTGAGAGACAGAACCCACAGAAAGATCCAGTGAGGCAATTCCCCAGTCCAAGGTAACCTGGAAGATAGTAGGAAGACTCTGTTCCACAGGGTTGTAAAGGGCAACAGTCACTAGAAGAAAGGAGTTCCAACCTTCTGGTAATAGCCCCCTGGGTCCCTGGGAGAGCTGGTTCCTGTCAGCAGAAGCAATTTCCTGACCTGCCAACCCAGGGAACACAAAGGACAACTAACCTCTGCCTAGAGTGAGTGCAGAGTCCAGGCCAGCATGGTCTTCAACACAGCTGTGGCCATTAGCACAGCCCAGGTCCCAGGAAATAGAAGCAGGCCTATGGAGTCACTCAGCAGGGAGCCACCTGGTAGCTGCTCCCCTGAGCACTCAGTCCATGGAGGGTAAGGGAGTAGGGGGAGAGACAGTCAAAATCTCTCCTCTGTCCCTAGGACAGGACTCTGGGGCTTTATCCATATTCAGACCCTGGTCACAGTCTGGGTCCCCATTGCCATAGGCCAGGGACCCTCCTCACAGCTCCAGGACAGAGGGGAAGGCTTGTGGTCATCCACAGACCAGAGCATAGGCCAGGAGAGTAGTCAGAGCCTCTCATAAGGAACTTCAAGGGGTGGGGGTGTTCCAGCAACACTCAAAAGCTCAGGAAGCACCCCAAAACCCAGCCACAGTCTGGGAAAATGAGTAAACAGAAAAAAAGAAACCTGACCATAGACAATTCTTTGGCCCCATGGAGGATCAAAATTACACACTCAGAAGATGACAAAGTCCAAACTTCTGTATCTAAAGACTCCAAGAAATATAGAAGTTGGGCTCAGGCTATGACAGAGCTCAAAAAGATTTTGAAAATCAAATAAGGGAGGTAAAGGAAAAATTAGGAAGAGAAATGAGAGAGATGCAGGAAAAATATGAAAACCAAGTCAGCAGTTTAGTCAAGGAGATCCAAAAAAATGCTGAAGAAAACATGTCAAAAACCACTTTAAGTCAAATGGAAAAAGCAGTCCAAAAAAGTTAATGAGGAGAAGAAAAGCCCTTTAAAAGTAGAATTAGTCAAATGAAAAGGAGATAAGAAAGCTCTCTGAAGAAAACAAACTCCTTCAAATGTAGAATGGAAACTAATGGAAGCTGATGAATTTGTGAGAAATCAAGACACAATACTTCAATACCAAAAGAATGAAAAACAAGAAGAAAATGTGAAATATCTCATTGAATAAACAACTGCTGTGGAAAACAGATCCTAAGGAGACAGTTCAAAAATCACTGGGCTACTTTAAAGTCATGATCAGGAAAAGAGCCTTGACTTCATTTTTAGAGAATTTCTACAGGAAAATTGTCTTGATATCCTAGAAGTAGAGGGCAAAATAGAAATTGAGAGAATCCCACCAATCTCCTCCAGAAAGAGATTCCCCCCCCCTAAAATAAATACCTCCCCCAGGAGTACTACAGCCAAGTTCCAGAACTCACAAGGTCAAAGAGAAAATACTACAAGCAGCCAGAACAAAACATTTCAAATATTGTGGAACTGCAGTCAGTATTACCCAGGATTTAGCAGCATCCACATTAAGAGCTCATAAAGCTTGGAATATAATATTCTGGGAGGCAAAAGAGTTTGGATTACAAACAAGAGAATCATCTACCCAACAAAAGTGAACATCCTCTCCCAGAGGAAAAGAATGGGCTTTCAATGAAACAGGGGGAATTTCAAATGTTCCTGTTGAAATGGACTAGAGCTGAACACAAAATCTCCAAGTACAGGACTCAGGTGAAGCATAGAGAGGGTGGACGAGAAGGATAAATTATGAGGGACTTAATGATGATGAACTGTACAAGAGGGAGCTGAATATGAATGTATAATACATTGTAAAATTGGAGTCAATGGGTGAAAAGGGAATGTACTAGGAGAAACGGAAAAGAGAGGTGGACTAGACTAAGATATCTCATTTAAAAGAATCAAGAAAAAGCTTTTGTGGGGGGGCAGCTAGGTCATGCAATGAATAGAGCACTAGCTCTGGAGTCAGAAGGTCTTGAGTTGAAATCCGACCTCAGACACTTAATAATTGCCTATCTGTGTGAACTTGGGCAAGTCACTTGACCCCATTGCCTTCCCCTCAAAAAAAAACCTAAAAAAAAAAAGAAATAGTTTTTGCAATGGTATGGAAGGGGGGTAAAATGAGGGGGAATGAGGGAGTCTTCATTCTCACTGGAAATGGCTAAGAGAGGAAGCAACATACATAATAGGATAAAGAAATCTAGAAGGAAAAGGAGAGAAATGGAATAGGGGAAGGGAGGAAGGGGGGGATGGAGGTGATAGAAGAGAGGGTAAATCATAGAGAGGATGGTCAGATCCCAACACATTGTGGGGGGGGTGGTTTATTTGTTTGGTTTGCTTGTTTTGTTTGTTTGTTTGTTTGTTTTTACTTTTTGCAAGGTGGTGGAATTGGGTGGCCTGTCCCAGATCACAGGACTGGGTGGTTTCTGGGTCTCTGGGGGGGAATGTAGGCTTGGGACCTTTTGGTCCAAGGGATGGTGCTCTGTCCCACTGCACCATTAGGCTGCCCCACAGCACGCTTCGAAGAGGGACAGAGTGAAAGGAGAGAGAAGATACATTAAATGGTAGTGAGGAGGAATGGATGGAGAGAATTACAATCAGCAGCAGCAACCGTGGAAAAATATGTAAGTAACTTCTCTGATGGACTTAAGATAAAAAAATGTGATCCATCCCAGAGACAGAGCTGATGGTATCTGAACACAGACTGAAACACATGTTTTTTTCCCTTTCTTTCACTTTATTTCTTGTGAGTTTTTTTATTTTTAGGGAGAGGGGGGATTATGTTTTACTCTTAGAACAAGACTATTTTAGTAATGTGTAAAAAATGAAAATGGAAATTTAAAAAAAGGGAAAATATGGTAAAGAATGAGTTTTTCTGCATCAACCTCAGGTCCATAGGATTGGGCCCACTATACTACTTTGATATCTGATAAGACAAAAAAGCAAGGTTTTTCCATAGTTATGTCTGCCTACTCAATCTCTTTGAAGGCCTGTAGTGTAATCTCCTCAAAAATTATGGAATTATCATGGAATGTATGTTTTTTATTTATTTGTTTATTTATTTTTTCCAACTACATGTAATGGGAGTTTTCAACAATAATTTTTTTTTTACATTTTTCTTCCTTCCTCTCTTCCCTCTCACTCCAGCAGAAATCAATATAATATAGACTCTATATCCAGAACCATGCTAAACATAGATTCATATTAATCATGTTGTAAAAGAAGAATCACACCCAAATGGAAGAAAAAAATTAGGGAGAAAAAAGCAGCATAATTCATAAGATAACTTAAAAAAAATGAAGATACTAAACTTTGGTCTGCATTTAAACTCCAAAGATTCTTCTCTGGATGTGGATGGTATTCTCCATCCCAAGTCTTTTTAATATTATCTTTGATTATTGTACTGTAGAATGAGCAAGTCCAATATAGTTGATCATCACCCGATGTTGCTGTTAGTGTGTCTAATGTTCTGGTTCTGCTTTTTTCCTCTGAGTATCAGTTCATGTAAGTCTTTCCATACTATTCTGAAGTCTCAATTCTCATAATTTCTTACAGAACCAAAATCCATATACCCCAAATTGTTTGGCTATTCCCCAATTCATGGGCAGTCCTTCAATTTCAAATTCATAGTGAATATAAAAAGAGTGCTATAAATATTTTTGTACATGTGGGATTTTTACCATTTTTGCTATCTCTTTGGAATATAGACCTAGTAGCAGTTTGTTGGATCCAAGGGTTTGCATAGTTTTTTTATTGCCCTTTGGACATAGGAATGTGCTCCTTCATAGTCCATCTTGAAGAATTTCTCCTTTGAATTCTGCTGCATGTTCAACCCATTAGCTTGTCTGGTTCCTTCTTTTCCTCATTTAACATAAGGGGAAGATTAAACTCTCTGAGCCTACTTCATCACTGACTTCCTAGTACTCTGGCTCCATGAAATATTCCTAATATCACTAGTAACATCCTAACATTTGTTTTCAATAATTTTTGTTTGTTTGTTTGTTTAGAAATGTAGTGAACACGAACATTTTGGAATGGCAAATAACTGGTGTGTTTTTATGTGATGTTGATATGAATTCTCCTGTTGCATATTTTTGGTTGTGACACCCAGTAACACTTAAGACTATTATGGGATAGCATTCTTTTTTTTGAACCTTGCCCTTTCCATAGTGTCCACAACACTACAGATAGGTTGCTTTCCTATGTCCTATCCTTCCTTCATGACAGTTCTGTATTGGACTCCATTTTCCTGCCATGATGCAAAAATTACTATTACAAGATGTGAAATTGATTGAGTCTTGCCTTAAATGCCTTTGTACCATTTTTACTAGTCCAGTCACCCCAGAGGAGTAAGTTTATACAGGTGCTACAGCTATTTGTCACCTCATAACTCTGCTGGAAAGATTTCTTTATTCACAAGAATATATTTGTCAAATCTTCTCTCCTTGCTGCAGGGCAACAGATCATCAAACCATTTTATTTAACCATGGAACAGTACAGGTTATTGTTTATCTGCTAACTTCAGTGTCATACAAATGCAAGCTTTGAATTGTTTCTCAGTCTTTGAATCCAAGACCCTTGTAAATATTTTGGTTGATGGAAAATGATTACCTAAGATTTTTGTGAAGATGCTTCAGAGAGATAAAGCTATTTAAATGCAGTTCATATCAACAAAATGCTTAACATCTGGAACTGGAGCAATTCAGACAGATGAAAATTGTATCAAAAGCTGCCTAGTTTGTTTTGGATATGTAGTAAGGAGAGATTGCTAGAGGATCCAGTTGAAGGAGATGAACTTGCCTATCTCATTAAACCAAATGCTAAAATTAATGATGGTCCTTCATTTTTGAAGAAGACCATGACATCAGGGAGCTGATGCCATGACAAGCAAGGAAAATGAATTTAAATGAGGAGAGGCTATACAAAGTCACCAACATCACTTTCTTCTCCATAGTCATCTGAGTCCAGTGGCCAGATATGAATCAGCATGACTGGAGATGGTTCTGGATACTAGATAATTAGGATTAAGTGACTTGCCCAAGGTCACAGCTAGTGTCAGAGGTTGGATTTGAACTCCCATCCTCCTGATTCCAAGGACAGTGCTCTATCCACAGAACCTTCTAGCTGCCCTAGATGTGATAATTGCTAGTATAACAGGTCACCTAATTACTTTGTTTGTTGATTATTTAAAGTGCCCTAGATCGGTCAGTCACTAATATCAAAAGGCTTGACCATGATTTAAAGCATTCTCATGAACTCTGCCAGGCTGCTTTCAAAGCTTTATGGCTCTTGGAACTAAAGATGAAGACATCCAGAATAAGGAGAGTCTGGGAGAGTGACTAACTCCAGGACTGACAGCCAGAAGGCAGGGAGTGACATCACCCAGAAGAGCACCAACAAGGAACTGAATCTAATAAAAAAGAGGAACTAAAAGCATGATTGGAGAATAAATGGAACCCAGATATTGGGTTGTTTTATTTGCTTTTTTTTGTTTGTTTTGTTTTTGTTTATTTATTTCAGAAATGTAGTGTGGGGGTGGCTAGGTGGCACAGTGGATAGAGCACTGGCCCTGGAGTCAGGAGTACCTGAGTTCAAATACTGCCTTAGACAATAATTACCCAGCTGTGTGGCCTTGGGCAAGCCATTTAACCCCATTGCCTTGCAAAAACCTAAAAAAAAAAAGTAGTGAACATGAATATGCTCGAATGACAAATGACTGGTATCTTGCACATTTTTCATATGTTTCCTGGAGAAATTTATTCTACCAATTTGAAGTTTCAGATACCTCAAAAAACATAACACTCAAATTGAAAATTTAATTTTGGAAATGCCTTATTTCTGATATCATTGAAAAATTCAAGTCTCACTTGTTCTTTGTTATATTACCGAGTTATAGTTTATTTAATTTATTTTTTGCTATTCTGCAAAGGTTTTGTGATTAAAAGCTTTGTGTATCAATGATTTTTTAGTTTAATGAATAGTCATCTGAAATTTTAAGCTTCTCACCGATGCTCTATAGTATGTTTAACACCTTCATATTGTTGCTGCAACCTAGTCCAACAATAGACTCACTTTCTTTATTTGTCCTGGGCAAGGAGAATATTGTAATGTAAAGTTCTGACTTGGCTTCATAAGCAAAAACATGAGAGTTGACCGCATACAACAAGAATTGGATATGCTCTAGAAATGAGGTGTTTCAAATCACCAGGGAGAACCAAATGTTCTCCTCTTAGCATCCATATGAAGGACCCAGAATCAGGAATTTGGTAGTTTGTTAGCTATTTTCATCCAGACTCACTACCATGAGATATAATTTAAAAACATACTGAAAAGTCACATGATTCAAAGGTATACTATAACCCTTACCTTTATAGTGAGGAACACCCTCACTTGAATACAGTCAAAGCAAAAGAATGGTAAGAGGCTATAGAAAAGTCATCTGGAAAAATAATAATGATAATGATAATGATAACATTAGACACAACTAGCATGCTTTGATTTCTATGGACCTTTATTTTACAGGATTAACAATATACTTCTAACTAAAAGAGTGTTTAAAAGGAAATCTGAAAAAAAATTCAGTTTTGCATCTCCAGATGCTGAGGCAAAATTGTCACTTTAAGCTTAACTCAGTGATAGCATCTGATCCTGTCTATACAGCAATTTGATTTGATATATGAATCTTGACACTTTGTGGTACAAACAATTAGGGTAAGTGATCTTGTACTACAAAGCAAAGGCCTCATGACATTTTAATGAAGATTAGAAATTCATCAATACTTTGAGAATATGCGATTTCATCATTATTGATCAAAAATTTAAAAAACCTCTCAAACTTCCAAATTTTAATGTGGGAAATATTGAGAAAAATTGCAATTGTATTAAACCTATGTGATCTGATACAATGGCATGTTACTTAGAGATTGAAGAATTATTTTGTCCATTGATAAATCTAAAAAGTGTTTTTCAGGGGAATGTTTGTGGGCTAAAAGTGAGATAGAAGGTCCAGAAGAAAAATAGAAAGTCTTTTTTGTATTGGTGTATAATTTTTCATTTTCTTAATAAAACACTATGGTAAAGTTATTGACTTAATATATCTCTCTTCTGTAGCTCCTGCTTGTCCAAGTTCTGTCCTTTCAGGGCTAAACAGAATGAGTCAAACCATTGTTTTTTTTAAGATTTTTTCAAGGCAATGGGGTTAAGTGGTTTGTCCAAGGCCACACGGCTAGGTAATTATTAAGTGTCTGAGGTCGGATTTGAACCCAGGTACTCCTGACTCCAGGGCTGGTGCTCTATCCACTGCACCACCTAGCCATCCCCAAACCATTCTTTATGTTATCATTATATTAATTTGTGTCTCTCATCCCTCTATCTTTTCAAAGCTCTTCCCCAAATCTGAAGTATACTTCCTTCTGACATCTACCTCTTAGAATCCCTTTTGTTTTTGTTCTTGTTCTACTCTTTGCTGTATCTTACACTTTATAATTTTACTGGGGTTTTCTTAGCAAAGAAAATTGAGTCATTTGACATTTTCTTTTCCAATTCATTTGATAAATAAGGAAACTGAGGCAAATAGGGTTATATGACTTGCCCAGGATCACACAGATAAGATAGTATCTAATGTCAAATTTGAACTCAGATCTTCCTGATTCTAGGAGCAGAATTCTATCTACTGTATCGCCCAGTTGCCCTACTTTCCTTCAAATCTCAAGTATTACCTCCTGAATGAGACTTAATTGCATTTCTTTTCCTTATTTCCTGGAAATTACTGTGCATTTATTTATAAATATTTTGCATTTACTGATTTGTGTTTATGTTGTTCCCCCTATACCTCATTCATTGAATTTGTAAGTAGGTAGCATTTTCTAGCTGTGTGACTCTCTGAGCAAGTCATTGCATCTCTTTCTTGGAGGTCTTTTCTCTAAAGAGGGAATGAGCATAGCCCCCTTCACAGAACTATTGAAAGGATCAATGGGATTATATGAAAAATATCTTGCAAACCTTAGAGATTTTATAACTATCAGCTACTCTGTTAACTAAAAAGAGATTTTTGTCTCTGTATTCCCCACAACAAGTACATAGTAGGTCCTAAATAATTGCTTGTTGAATGAAAAGAAAATTGACATTCATAAAGTATTTTAATGTTTGTAAAGAACTTTATTTTTTTGTTTTTTGTCTTTTTTAGGATTTTTGCAAGGCAAATGGGGTTAAGTGGATTGCCCAAGGCCACACAGATAGGTCATTATTAAGTGTGTGAGCCCGGATTTAAACCCAGGTACTCCTGACTCCAGGGCCAGTGCTTTATCCACTGTGCCACCTAGCCACCCCAAAGAACATTATTTTTGTTAAATTTGTTAAATTTTGCATCATAGAACCATTGTGAGGATAAAGTGGATATTATGATGTAAAGCACTGGAAACCAGAAGATATGTTATGAATTTAAAGTTCCTACTGCTCAGATTATTCTTTTCTCTTTTGTGCCCTAATATCATGTGAAGGAAAACCCTTTACAAATAATTTTCTTAGCACTTCTCAAGTATTGCCATTAGGTGGCATATGTTTCCAAACTATAGCAATGCCCTCCCCTAAGATGTCACTGCACCCATGATTTGTATTTCATTTTGTGCTCTCAGACAGCATTTTCTAAAACTCTGACATTTGGGGCTTTCTTGAAATAATTATTTGAAGAAGAAAAATGAATCCCCCCCTCAAAAATCTTAGGAAAATTTGAAATGTGTATTTAAATGAGAGAAGCTAAAATTCTAGTATCCTTAAGCATCGCAATCATCCACCTTAAGCTAAAAAGCAGGTCTGGAAAATGGAACAGCCTATCACAGCCCACATCCCCATCTCCATGACAACATTCTAAGCTGCTTGCGCAATTAAAGGAACAGTGGTGGTTTGCAGGGAGAACTAGTGATGGGGAGGGTAGATTAAATAGGAATGCTGGCTGGGGTCCATTTTTAGACATGAAGAGGGAAGCTAAAACAATTCTAATTAGTGAGGCTGAGGGATGGAAATAGATTTAAAATAAAATACATCACAACATATTCTCCTTCATTAGCAAACAAAAAAGTGTATTTTCTTTTTGCAGATTGGAATTCCTACATTTTCCCTAAACTCTGCCATTTTTTGACAACAGCTACTGGCAGGCTCATCAACCCTTACTTGTTCACCCTTTATATGATATTTATAGAGGAAAAATATCTATTTTTATTCTTAGTAATGAGGCACTTACCACCTGTCTATGCTTCTTTCATTCGGATGGTATATGGATAATTGTGGGAGTCCCTCTATAACCCAGCATATCTTTGGCTCCAAGAACTCTGTTCTCAGTAATGAAACTATATATTTTCAGGATGTTTTACAGTTTGCAAAATGCTTTAATGTGCATTACCTCATTTGATCCTCAGAATAACCTTCTGAGATAACCCAGAATGGTAAAAATCAACCCCATTTTCAGATTTAAAAAAAGCAAGAAATCTCAGCAAGACAGGTGCAGAGCTAGACTCTAGTTCAGAACTTCATGACCCAGTCCAAAGTCCTCTTAGCTGTGCTGCCTCTCATCTTCAGAGGATACTTGTGAGTTCTTGAACAATAACCCCCCCCCCCCAATTTCTGAGAAATCTCCCTTAGGACTAGATAACTTGCATTGGATTCTGAGGAACACCACTCCTAATAACCCTATGTGAAGAAAACAAAGCCTATAGGAAAGTTTAAAGGAAGCTGAATTGTTTTTTCAATTAAGGAGTGAAAACTAAAGGAAGGGTTGATTAAAGTCTTCAAAAAAAGATGTGGAACTGACAGAATAAGAGATTTTTTGAGACTGATGAAAAAGAAGAGAGAATAAATCCTAGTCATGCACCTATTATTCTAACCTAACACATAGTAAGACTTTGATAAATTGAAGCTCACAATTGATTTTGATTAAAATGAAACAATTTATTGATCTCTTCATAAGAGATTGTCCCTTTATAAGGGATGATGACAAGCTATTTTAATTTTTTTATTGAAGAAAGAATAAAAGCAAGTTCTGGAGAAAAAAATGAAGCAAAAAATGATAGGTAGAGGAACTCTATATAAGAACGCAAATGAAGCTAGGTGGTACAGTGGATAAAGCACTGACCTTGGAGTCAGGAGGACGGGAGTTTGAATCTGACCACAAACACTTGACTCTTACCATCTGTGTGACTCTAAGCAAATCACTTAACCCTGACTGCCTCACATCCAGACCATCTCCAATTGTCCTGATTCATATCTGGTCACTGGACCCAGATGGCTCTGGAAGAGAAAGTGAGGCTGGTGACTTAACATAGCACCCCCTCCCTCAAATCCATTTCATGTGCTTGTAATAGCATCATATCCCTGTTGCTGTGGTCTTCCTCAAAAATGAAAATAGAACCCTATTATCATATAAAAACATGACTCTGAATATAAAAAATTCCTAAGATTAGAATAATAATAATATGGTATTTATAATTTTTTTCTAGAATACTTAAAAATAGATTTTACAGGTTAATAAATTTCTAAATGTGAGGAAGTAAAAGCATAGACTTCCTCTCTTAAAATTCCTTCTAGTCCTTGAATCCCTTACTTATGACCTGTGAAATAAATCAATTATTATTTTAACAATCTTGTAAGATCCTTAGATTTTGATTGTGATCATTGCAATGAAAGTCAATCAGAATGAACTAAGATTAGAATTAGGAAGAAAATACAACTTGAGATGTGCTTTGAACCTTTGAAGGAGCTTGGGATTCTAAGACATTGGGGTGAGTAAAGAGATTTCTATGCATGCTAGATACAAAGTAGTCATTGTTAAGATGCCAACATGAGAGAGAGATTATTCTGGGTCTGGTCAGATACCTTGTGCAAAGCATTTTGGTTTTTTGGTTTTTTAAATAAAAATAATAGTTATATTCAGTGCAGCTGACTTGTGGAAATGGACATATTCAATGTCATGTAAAACCTGAACTGAAAAAAGGATAATTATGGGAAGAAGGATAATCTTTTTATGAGGAGATCAGTTAAATTATTTCATTTTGATAAAAATCAATTGTGAACTTCAATTTATCAAAGTTTTACTATGCCTCAGGTTCCCTATCAGTTAGAATTATAAGTGTATGACAGGGATTTATTCTCTCTTCTTTTTCCTTCAGTTTCAAAGGGAGCATTGTTGCTTGCTCTGACAGCACTTATCTCTGGATTATTCACCCTCCCTACTTCCTTCATAATTCTGATCCTAAATCGTTCCCACATCTCCAGAAGTTTGAATGTTACCAATGACTTTGTTATGACCAAAGTAAAAGCATTTTCCTCCATCCTCATTTTCTTTTTACTGTATTTGAGCCTGCTGACATTTTCTATACTCCTTCAATCTCACTTGAATTTAATTCACTTTGACTTAAAAATCATTCATTTACCACCTACTATTTGCCTTCCATTGTGCTTGACAATAGGGATAAAAAGACAAATGAATCAGCAATTTTTTTTCTAAAGTATTTTCTGTGCCACACCTGCCCCAAGTACTGACAAAAAAAGAGAAAAAGATGAAACAGTCCCTACATCCAAAGGCTTGCATTCGAATGGAGATGGAATCATGCAAATAAGGATATAAAGATTATATACAAAATGATATGAGGCAGTTTGAGAGAAGGGATGGAGATGGAACATTATTATCGGACTGGACCAGAGAGAGGATGGAGAGGAGTAATGAATAAGCCTGCTAAAGTAGAAAGGAGATAAAATAAGTCTTTCTCCTATGGAGATTTTCCTACTAGAAAGAATCAACATTATCCAGAAAAGCAAAATTCACACAATTCAAAATAAATTAAAAAAAAACTCTAGGGAGTGAGAATGTAACTTTGAAACCTGAAATGGTAAAGAAAATTAGGCTGAGTCTTATGTAGAAATTCACTTGATGTGAATCCTGAAAGGATTTAGGGCTTCCAAGAAGTGAAAATGAGGAAAAGGCACTCTATAAATGCCAAACATGAAATAGTTGTTATCAAGAAGTGAATGTGAGGTGACAGCATTTCAGGTATTGTGGATACTTAAACAAAAATATGTAAGGAGGAAATGGAATACCAGGTTTGGAAATTATTAAGAAAATGATTTGGCTTAAATAGGAATATATGAAGTAGAAGTAACCATGATAGCACTCATGGTATCTTGGCTCTCTTTCTTCTGTATCCTTTAAGAACTATTCTTTCTTCTCATGCCCTCAAACTATGGGTGTCACTTCAAGACTCAGTTTTGATCATTTTCTGCTTTTTAGGGGCTTATGTTTGCTTATGGCCTCAGTTTCTACCCTCTATACCGAGAGTTTTCAAATCATTTTTGTGTAGTTCTTCCCCTCTCACCCAAGTACCAATCTAAATTCTAATCAACTACCTAAATATTTCTATTTTAATGTCTTAACATTAGCTCAGATTTCCACATGTTCAAAACAAAACTCACCATCTTTAATCTTGAACCAGCCTACCCCTCCAAATTTCCCCTTCTTAGGAAACAGTAGGAAATGGATTACCATTTTCCAAGAAGTCATGCTTGATTCATTCCTCTTCTCTGCTAAGTCCTGAATATTTTTCCTCTTGTAGTTTCTTCATTTCCATTGCCATCATTCTAGTTTATTTTTTTCTACCTTTAACCTACTTTTATTCATGATTGCTTTGGGATGAAGAATAGATCATTCAGTAAAAACATACAGTGAAAACAAAATATGCCTTACCATATACAAAGTTTTAGCCTACAGTAATGATGTACCTTAATTATGTCCATGTGCACAAATCTAACATTAATTTTGTTAAAAAAAATAAACCCAATTAAGACCTCTAGGAGCATTTTGTAATAAAGTAATTTCTAATTGTTCTTGTAGATAGATCAAACACCTCCAAAATGCAAATTCCTATATACAGTGAGCACTTTACTTAACATGGAACACAAGCAAACTGAGTATGTGGACAGTCTCAGAACAAGCTGACATTGTAATATTCAACTAGGTAGGCAACAAACCATAGTACCAAATGGAAAAATTTTATTTGCAAATTAATTTCAAAAAACTAAGTTAACTTCCTATAATTAAATACAGAAAATATACTGATTTGCTAAAATAAATAAGTTGTGATATATTAACACTTCATTATAAAGAATGGCATACCAGAACACATAAACAGTGAATGATTTCTTATTAAGAAGTTACTATAATATTACTGGCTAAATGGAAGTGCATATTGTGAAGCACTATGGGTGGTACATGTTTTTCCACATACTTCTGGTACCTATCATTCTAGTTCAAACCCACATCATCTCAGCTTGTTTTTTTTTTTTTTGCATTAAGCTCTTGGCTTGCCTTTCCTCTCTACTCAAACACATATTGGTGTCAGTCTAATCTTAAACTCTACTTTCACGATATCCACTCAGTATAAAATTTGCCATACTTCCTATTTCGTATTCTTAGTGTAAAATCTTCTGAATGGATTTCAAATCCTTCTATAATTTGATTTTTACCTTTTCTATTCAAAATTTTATTATCATTCAGTTATTCACTCTTTAATCTAGTCAGGTTGATCTCAATATCACTAGCATATACTATTAGAAACTTGCTAGTTCAGCTATCTTTGGGAGAGTTCATGAGTTGTCAACTGAAACTATTATCTTCTATATATTTCAAGGGGGGAACTGATTATATTTCCTCTAGTGATTGGGTTTTATGCATATCAGTAGAATTCAGAGAGTGGGACTCAGTACTTGTCATGTGAATAGATTAAGGAGGTAGCCTGCTCCTTACTAATGAGGCTGATCGTTCCTGCCCTCAAAAACTGATTTGTCCCTTGAAAATAGATTCCCATTGACCTTACTATCTGGTCCTACTTAGAATGAAGAAAATATGGTCCTGCATTTAAACTATCATAATATTTGTACTTTTTTAAGAGGGCAGAGCTGAGCCAGCCTCTATTCTAGCATGTGATCTACTAGAAATGGTAAGTAAGTTTTAATACATAGATGGGGCTTCTGAATATCAGCTAATAACTTTCCTCCTTCCTGGTAGACCTCAAAACATACAATTCTTTCCTTCTTCCTGTTAGTCAGTGGAACAAAAGATTCTTTCTTCTTATTCTAACAAGCAAAAATGCATTTAGTAATCAATAAGTCTATTTGTGTTTCTTTTTCTATTAGGAGTTTGAATGGGTATATGACCTTCTGTCAAGAAAAAAGTCAACTGAACCCAGGAGAAATAATCTAGCACAAACTTCTTTTGAGAAATAATTCTGTGTCTGATATCTTTAGTATTATTATCTACTATTCTACTTTCATTATCCAGGAGGCTGTTTTTGAACTGTTAGGAATTTCCCTCTGAGAAATCATATGGTGGTTAGTTTCTATTGAGTCTTGTGTCTCTATTCCAAACAAAACACACGCACACACACACACACACACACACACACACAGACATACACACACGTACACACACAAGCACACACACATGCATCTAATAGTGTGATATTAGATTTTTTTGTCTCAGGAGGTTTATATTCAAAATTGAAAAGGATTCCTAGGTAGAAAGAATACATATTTGAGTTACTTTAATCTTGTTCACAGCTTCTGGCAGAGAGATATAGCCATGGAATATGTTAATATTTAATTTCTCACTCTATTCCACAGTCTCTGTGACAGATTTTTTGGTGGAAGAACGTGGGCAGTGTTTCCTTGAAGCCATGTGTTCAAGTGTTCATAACAAATAATTGGTAGAAGAATGTGGGCACCTTCTTTCTCTAAGGAATTCTAATAGATATTTGATAGGGGAAAATCAGAAAGTCTTATTATTAGTTTCAGTTGAAAGTGGGCAGGAGTTTACTGATTCTCTCTCCCTTTTTCTTTCTCTGTAATAATGCCATGCTTGCCATTCATTCCATTCCTATGTTCTTTCTCTAACATGGAATATCCTTATTTCTCCCCCTCAGTCTAAATAAATTCTACTCTCACTTCTAGTTGATATTCATTATCAACCTCTTCATGAAGCCCCCTGACTATTTCAAAACTCAATGACTTCAATTTCCTCTAGGTTTTTTGTCACTTAAAATCTCTACCAAACAATTTAACATTTAAGAAAATCTTATTTTTTTATGAGCAGCATTGTCTTCCAAATCAAGTTATAATTTCCTTGAAAGCAGGGACCTTACCTTTGAACTTTTCATATTCTAATTTCTATATCAGTTAATTAGGGACCTGACTTCTTTCTTTGACAGATTCATGTTGGAGGCCTTCTTTGCTTTTTATATCAGTTGCGTTATGCTTTAAAATGTCATCAAATGATGAACAACCCTTGCTGAAAAGACTGTTGCTATTTAGCTAGTCAGTTCATAGACCATCTTCATTCCTATAGTCAAAACGTTCAGTAGGGATCTGTGACAATTTTTGCTTCACTGGCAGAGCTTTCAGGTCACCCCTACAAGATGATGAGGCATAAGAGCATGTAAGGGGGATTGGGGATGACAGGGGTAAAAGGTCAAGGAGGATTGCAAAAAACTAGACAATATCCAAGATGAGGCAATCACATGACTGCATCCATATATGCGTATGTGCTTGTATCCATTAAATTATAAAGAACCTTGTGGATTAATAGATAATTAATACAATATGCTTTGAGAATTCAATATGATGTATCTACTGGGAAGGCAATGTGAACAGTGGGGGTATGGAGTTTTATATAGAAAATAGCCTTCTGGCATCCAGGTCCTAAAATTCTAGTTCTGGACTTAGGATAAGCATGGTCACAGATAATCAGAATATGGGGGTATCAAAAATGACAAATGAAAATCCTTATCACCCTCAAACCTATTTATGTTTTCTTTCAGTAATTATTAATCCCTCTACACCCAAACTAATACCCCTTTCCTTGAATCAATTCACTCTGGGAAAAGTCTCAGAGGACAAAAGCTTTTAGTTATTGAGCAGAACTTACCTTCATCTTTCCTTGACCCAAAACCACACAACCATATGGCACAAAATCAGTGAGAAGCTCAGAGGAACTATCTCAAAAGCCAACTTCACTTCCCATCCCATCCCAAATGACATTCCTAATATCTAAAATGTTATATAAAAGTTAACATAAGATAATCTCTACTTCAACTTCTCAGTCCTCTCAAAATACTAGACTGATTCCCAAACCACCTCAATTGTCTACTTCTACCTTTTGACCTTTACACATCATAACATGGTTCAGAATAAGAGGTAAACCAACATACTAACTTCCTGCTACTAGAAAATTCAACTAAATTCTCAGTGTGACCTAGGGGCTCTGTTGACCTAATTCTGTAACTGGCACAAAGTAGGCACTTATCAATGTTTACAAACTTAATTGAATAAATACAAGAGTAAGAGAGGGGATTTCTCCTGCATGGATGTGCATGCAAACATACAGACCCATACATCTCAGTTGATTTTGTTATGGAATGCAATCAAAATGTTGACATTTTAATGTGTTATACAGTGTGACATCTTTTTTTTTTAGGTTTTTGCAAGGCAAAAGTGGTTAAGTGGCTTGCCCAAGGCCACACAGCTAGGTAATTATTAAGTGTCTGAGACCAGATTTGAACCCAGGTACTCCTGACTCCAGGGCTGGTGCTTTATCCACTATGCCACCTAGCTGCCCCTAATACAGTGTGATATCTTTATGAGTCCAGAACATCTTTATTAATTAATCAGTAGGTAACAAACTAGGCTATTCACTGATCCAGACCTCTTTATGGATTTAAATAGTTATGCCCAGGACAAAATATTGCAATACTAGAATCTGAGAGTGAAAGCAGGGAAGTTACTTATGGAGACTTTTAGTTGGGGTGATAGAGGGAGAGAAAGAGGGGAGAAATTTCTCTCTTCCTTTAATTGGCCACATAACTTTTCCAAATATTCCTTTATCTAAAAGAATGTCTTTCAGAGAACTCACACAAAGAAAGCACTCAGATGGAGATCAGAAGTGATAGACACACATTCTCAGAAGAACTTAGGAGTAAATTGTGAGATACAGGAGACATTAGCACAGGCTTGTCTGGGAGGTCATGCCTGCACAAAGAAAGTCCGGCTCTCTATGAGCCAAGCAGAATTGCAGTAACTCAATTAACATGGACTGTACAAATTTAGAGATAGCTCCACTCCAAAGGTTTATATGCATTATTTGTGCCTGAGATGTGATAGAGCCTTCTGAGCAACTATTGGTCTAATTAGCCTTGATCTCAACTGTACCTTGACCCCAACATAGTGATGTCTTTTTGGTCCTCTTCTAGAAAAAAAGCACAATAACCCATGCACCACTAGGAGATGGTAGCAAAGAAATATGAAAAAAATTATGTGTGGTCATAGTCAGGGACTACAAATAAGCTGGAATCTCCTGAGTGATCATATCCCACTTCATTGACATAACAATGCAAAAACATCTCCTTAGTAAGAATTTGCCTGTGTGGTATAGTGTACTAGTCTCAAAAGGGGATATAAATTGTTCACATTCTCTGACCTCAAAGAACTTACAGTTCGGTGGAAGAATAAAATATTAACATATGTTGCTTCCTTTCACAATGCTTCATTGGGAGCACATTAGTGAGATATAATACTAAACCAAAGTGAAGTTTGAAGTGCAGATCATGGAAGAATTAAAAAAGAAGTTAAATTGAACCAAACAAAATAGATAAATTATATTTAAAATATTCTCCCATCTGTGTGAGGGTAATCTCATTTTTCTTCTAGAGGAGGAGCAGAAAGACTAAATAGCTCCTAGGATGAATTATAGCCCAATCTTTCCCTTGAATCACTGGCACATGGGTGGCTAAAATTAGGCTAATAAGTTGTCCACAGTTGTGGATTTAATCAGGATGACAAACTGCCTGTGGGGAAATTCCTGACACCATTACAAATACACAACTTGTTTATAATTTACAATCTTAGAAAGTTTCTTGGGACATTAGGAAGTTAAATTACTTGCCCATTTTCACATGGAAAGTATGAATCAGAGGAAATATTAAAATACAGGTCTTCCTGATTCCAAAGTAAATGGCCTTTTTGCTATTGCCTCTGAGCTTAACAATTAAGTTCAGAAATTCTGAGTTGCTGACAAAATATTCACCAATCCACAGAACATGGATTTGCTCCCATTCATATTTGCCGGCCCTGTCCCCCCATTGATGTCCATATCAGTGGACTAAAATATTATAAGAATTAATTAAAATACTTTTATTCAGGGCCCTTTCCACCTAAACTTTATCTACTGGACCTTCCCTCCCCCAGACACAGCCTACTCCTACCCCCAACATACATTCAGGCAGAGGATAACTATGCAAAGAAACAAAGGTATGTGACAAATGAAAAGTTTGAAAGACAATTTCTGGGTAATTAATAATCAATTTATTAGTCATGACTAGCAAATAATAAGCTAATGGTCACAGACTTTCTCTTTTAAGCCAAAGATGAACTTTGGGGTATCTAGATGTTTAAATATCCTTCGAAGAGTGGGATGAGGAAAAATATTAATTCAATCTCATCATCAGCCTTTACCTATAAAAAAAACTGCTCTGGATCCCTGAATTAGTAATCTGTTGTTAGTAATTATTTCTTTTAGGTAGAAGAGATCATAAAAAAGAATCAAGACACAAGAATGAATTTATATATCTGAATTAAATAATTGGCATACAGAAAAGAGATTATATGCATGAACAAGAAGTGAATAGCTAATAGATGGTATACAGAAACATCTCATAGTCAAAATTTGTAATTTCCCATATTTACTCCATGCCCATAATAATCAACACATTTCTTTCTCTTACATCAAAGAATCCAAGAACAATGAGTGTTTGACTGTAGGATGAGCAAATATAGTTCTTTGAAGAGATCATGTCAAAGTTTCATACCAACTTCACAATTAAATATATCTTGGTGATTAAAAATTTTAAAGATCTCATATGTAACTTTGATGAGGTTTGGCTTTAACCTTGTAAAATCCACAAAAGTTCCTTGACAAGGAAAGTTCCTATTCAGTTTGAAATTCCCAGGTGTAGGTCACTTATCTGGATTAAGCAAAACAAAATGAAGACATTTCTACCCAGAAAAGTCACATTTGAATGCATATAAGTTGCTTAGTAAAGACAGAAGACCCTTTAAATTTTTGTCATGAATGAGTTCATCTATATTGGATATTTGTGATCTTAGGAAAGCTAAACTTGAGAGATTTTCATATAGAACAGAACAGATTGTATGGGTAGGGAAAGGGCTAAGAACATTGCTTTGATGAAAGCAGAAACTAAAGCATGAAAGTAGACTTGATAACAATAGAAAGATTTGTTATTTTCCATAAGTATGAATACACATCATAATAGACCCTCCAAGTCTTATCAAAAGTGCTCTATTAATTTCATGATGTTCCATATGTGCAGGAATTAGACTACTAAAAGGAATCTAACAAAATTTCCAAGAATTATGAAGTTTTTGGGAAATAAAGGTAACCATGTCATAAGCTGCATTTTCTTATTGCTGGCCGTCAAAATACAAAGGATACAGAGGAGAAAATTTAATTTTTTGAAGTTAATAGTTTTCTAAGAATATTATAGTTAAGAATGGCATTTGCATTTTGGACTATGATTTAAAATATGTAACCAAGGTGCCAGGCTCTATCCAGAGATGGAGTACACCTAACAAAGAACATTAAAGATGAATTTACTTAGTGTCTTACAAATTTAATCAAAAGGGCTTTGAGAGGGCGGAGCTAAGATGGTGACAAGAAAGGATCCTGTCTTAGGTGCTCTCTCATAAAACTCATAAGCTAAGGACTCTAACTAAATTTTTGAGAGACAGAAGAATCCACAGAGGGACCCAGTGAGGCAGTTCTCCTACTCAAGGTAACCTAGAAAAGAGCAGAAAGGCTCTGCATCCCGGGGTCGGAGGGGCGGCCCACTGGAGGGGTGGCTGCCAGAGCAAAAGAACTTCAGCCTCCCGGAGGCAGCCCCAGGGCGCTGGGAGCCACAGCTCACAGCAGCGGGGGACTCTCCTGAGCTGCACCCCGAGGAAAATCAAATGAGGGAGTTAGAAGAAAAATTGGGAAAAGAAAGGAGAGAGATGCAGGAAAAACATGAAAATGAAGTCAGCAGCCTAGTCAAGGAAATCCCCCAAAAATGCTGAAGAAAATGGATGAAACAGTTCAAAAAGTTATAGAGGAGAAGAATGCTTTAAAAAGCAAAATTGACCAGATGGAAAAAGAGATAAGAAAACTCTCTGAGGAGAACAAATCCTTCAGACAAAGAATAGAATTCAGGGAGATTGATGAATTTACCAGAAATCAATACTTCAAAACCAAAAAAATGAAAAATTAGAAGAAAATGTGAAATATCTCATTGAAAAAACAACTGATATGGAAAACAGACTTAGGAAAGAAAATTTAAAAATTATTGGAATACCTGAAAGTCATGATCAGGAAAAGAGCCTTGACATCACTTTCAAAGAATTACTACAGGAAAATTGCCCTGATAATCTAGAAGCAGAGGGCAAAATAGAAATGGAGAGAATCCACCGATCCCCCCAAGAAAAAGATTCCAAAAAACCAACCCCTAGGAATATTATAGCCAAGTTCCAGAACTCCCAAGTCAAAGAGAAAATATTACAAGCAGCCAATAGGACACAGTTCAGATATTGTGGAGCTGCAGTCAGGATCACACAGACTTAGCAGCAACTACCTTGGAAGCTTGTAGGGTTTGGAATATAATATACCAGAAGGCAAAAGAGCTTAGAATGCAATGGAGAATCAACTACCCAACAAGGCTGAATGTCCTCTTCCAGGAAAAAAGATGGACTTTCAATGAACCAGGGGAATTTCAAATGTTCCTGTTGGAATGGCCAGAGCTGAACAGAAGGTTTGATCTTCAAATACAGGACTCAGGTGAAGCGTAGAGATTGAAGGAGAAGGGGAAAATATAAGGGACTTAATGATAATGAACTGCATGTAGTCCTGTACAGAAAAATAACATTGATAATACTCATATGAACCTTCTCAGTTAATAGAGCAGGTAGAGGGAGTTTTTATAGTTGAAGCACAGGAGAAAGCGGAATTTGAAGAAAATTATGGTGTAAAAATGGAGTCAATAGAAAAAAAAAGGGGAATGTAATGGGAGAAAGAAAAATGAGAGGGGAAATGGGGCAAGATATTTCATATAATAAGATTTTTCTTTATTACAATGAACTATTGCAATGATATAGAAGGGGGGAAGGCAAGGGGGAATGAGGGAAACTTCGCTCTCATCAGAGGTGGTTAGGAGAGGAAACAGCATATATGCTCAATGAGGTATAGACATCTGGAGTAAGAAGGAGCGGGGGGGGGATGTGAATAAAGGAGGAGAGGATGGACCGTGGGGGGAGAGTGGTCAGATATAACACATTTTCTTTTTTACTTCTTGCAAGGGGTTAGGATTAGATAGCCTATCCAGGACCACAGGGCCAGGTGGATGCTGGGCCTAAGGGGTGGTAGAGGGGCTCAGGGCCTCTTGGCCCCAGATCCAGGGATCTGTCTGCTGTGCCACTCAGCTACTGTACAGCAGAGTCAGAGTGAAAGGAGAGAGAAAATAGAGTACATGGTAGTGGAGAAATAAGAAAGGAGGGAGTTGCGATCAGCAATGGCAACGTTGGAAAAATATGGAAGTAACTTTTGCGATGAACTTATCATAAAGAATGTGATCCACCTGCAACAGAGTTGTTGGTGTTGGAACAAATACTCAAGCACATTTTATTATTATTATTATTATTATTATTATTATTATTATTATTATTATTTGGGGGGTGGTACAGGGCAGGGCAAATGGGGCTGAGTGGCCTGCCTGGGGCTGCATAGGAGGGTGATCATTGGGTATCTGAGGCCAGATTTGGACCCAGGTGCTCCTGGCTCAAGGACCAATGCTCTGTCTGCCACCCAGCCACCCCTACTATGATTACTATTTTATTTTATTTTGGGTCTTTTTTTTTCCTTTTTTTGGTTTTTGCAGGGCATTGAGGTTCGGGTGGCTTCCATGTCACACGGCTGGGTGATTGTTGGGTGTATGGGGCCAGGTGTGGATTTGGGTGCTCGTGGCTTCAGGGCTGGTGCTCCATCCATTGTGCCACCTGGCCATACTTACAATTATTACTATTGTTTTTTTTTATTTTAATTTTTTTCTCTCTCCTTTATCGCTCAAGCAAGTCTATATTTATTGGGGGGAGGGGGTATTTCATTTTCTCTTAAACAAGAATATTTTATTAATGTAAAAAACATTATTTGTACAAAATGAGAATAAATATTAAATTTAAGGGGAAAAAAAGGTCTTTGAAGCAAAAAGAATGAGGTAGGGGAAAAAACTGCTTATTCCCCAAGCTAGATAGTATTGTGAGTAGCCATAGTGAAGGAAGAATGGTCATTGAGATACCCAGAACTTCATAGGAGACAAAAATCCAATAAAAGATTCAATGTTAAAATGCATGTCTTCAAATATGCAAAAACATGGTATACACCATATACTATATGGTACAAACAACACTAAGCTGAGACAAGAAATGAGGAACTCCACTTCCTGATTTGATGATTCCTTTAGACTGATGTCAAGAAAAGCTACTAACAATTTGAGTTGCCTACTCCAGAGTTGAATGAGCTAGCTTAGATGATGTTTGAGTTTCCCTTTATCAAAAATATTCAACCCAAAGTTGCTTGATCACTTTTATGCTATAGCAAGAAATTGTAGTTTTTTGATCACCAAGGTCCTTGTCAACTCTAAAGTACCACAATCCTATGATTCCAAGAGGGTTAACATTGCTCCCTTGATGCATATGAGGTATTTCTAGATTAAAAAAAATAACTTTTCTTAGGAGACCAAGGAAAAAGACTGAATTTTTTTTCCTCAATATGCAGCAACAAACTGAATCTTTACTCTATTCCAGCCCTTATGGCCTTCCTCTTCTTTGTCTCTACCCTATACCAAGTCCCACCCAGTTTACAAAATGAAAAATCACTCTGAGATTACTTAAAGGAATAAACTAACCAATCATTTCTCAACTCCACTCCATTTATGTCTAGTCATCTTGACTGAGAAATTTTAGCAATTTTTAAAACTCTAAAAATAAATAACCAGTGAAGTGAACATTACATTATAAACTGCTGGTTATAGTATAATTTTGTAGTGAGACATCTATTTTTCTTTGTCATGTCACAAAGGAGATGTTTGCATTAGAGGAAAAGGTTTCCAAGGTCTCTTCAATCTAAAATTCTGAGGTCAGTGTACTGTTTGTCTCTATTTACTCCCTTCATTTCAATCAATTTCTGCTTTCCACCTCTAATAATAAAAAGGAAAGAATGAATGGGGACAGAGATGAAGATATAGGCAGAAATTAGGGGAAAGAAGGACAACATAACAGTGTTCATAATAATGAACATACATGAAGTATGTTGAATTAAAATTTGTTCTTTATGTCTTTAATAAACTTAAATATGGAAGATAAAGGTACTTTAAAAACTTTTATGGGAATAGTTCCATTTTTAAAAAAGATGGAGAAGAAAATTAAGTTAAATTAACTACAAAGAACCTATGAAAGAAGACCCTATCTGCCTCCAGAAATATATATATATATATATATATATGAAATGATTTTTACCTACCTAGATATCTAGATGGATAGATATATTGATAGGTGATAGGTAGGTAGTAGATAGATAGATAGATAGATAGATAGATAGATAGATAGATAATTTGGGTCTAATGGTAGTCATTTCTATAGTGGAGGATGGAGGGGGAAAGGGGAAAAATAAATTCACATAAATTTATTACATATTTAAAAGGAATAGCAAATTGTACATAATAGATTTACATTTTAAGTACAATCATCTTTTTAAAAATTAATGTTATGGAAATTATTCTCTAAATTTATTGAAATTAGAGATATATTATTTTCTAAATTTAAAGTAAAATACACAAGTAAAAAGGTGGTGTGAAGGAAGGAGCAGAGCCTAAGGACAAGACCATTAGGAGACAGGAACTCAAAGGTGAGGATATGAGGAGATTAGGGGGAAGGAGGAATGAGAAGAGGTCCCAAAGTAAAACAGTATAGAAATATAGCATCATTTTAGCCTCTAAAATTGTAGTTCCTTTAAAAAGTGGTTACAAATTTTGCTCAGGAAAATAACTTTCCTGAGTCATCAAAAGTACTTTGAAGGAAAAATGGCCTCTGCAACCTTTGTAGTAAGAATGTCAGAACATTATCCAACAGCCCTTCTAACAATATTTGGGTCAGAGTCCTAGATGTATACACATCTGTGGAGTATTTAAAAGTCCTTTATATCAGGACAGCTAGGTGATACAGTGGATAGAGCACTGGCCCCGGAGTGAGGAGGACCTGAGTTCAAATGTGACCTCAGACACTTAATAATCACCTAGCCGGGTATCTTTAGGCAAATCACTTAACCCCACCGCCTTTCAAAAACCAAAAAAAAAAGGACCTTTTTATCTAATTTGTTTTCCATTTTTAAAGTTTAGCCTTATATTTCATAGTATTTCTGAGATACAGCAGCAATATTAAGATACAATTGAGTGATTTTCAGAGTCAGTGCATTATCCTAGAAATACTTTGCAAATTGTCAGTCTCTCTTCAGAGCTGGGATAAGTAATTAGCTCTAACAGACCTCTTAGTCAAAAAGATCCAACCTGTAAATAATCATAGAACTAAAATGTAATAGAATGAAAACTGGATTCAAAGAAAAGAGCGTTGGCTTACATTCTTGAATGATCAGGTATATTATCCAGGACAAATCATTTGTGTCTGAGGGGCTGCAACCAGAACTTTTATAATGTGATGAATTAGGTCTGAGGTATTCATAGCAGTATGGGCAGCAAGGTGGGGCACATAGCAGTTAGGCTTGGAGTCAGGAAGACTCATTTTTATGAGTTTAAATCTGTTCTATAATACTTATTTAGTTTGTGACCATGGGCAAGTGACTTAACCCTGTTTGCTTCAATTTCCTCCTCTATAAAAGAAACCTGAAGAAGGGAATGGCAAATCATTCCAGTATTTTTCCCAAGAAAAATCTCAAATTGTATCATGTAGACTCAAACACAACTAATCAACTAAATAACAGCAACACAATTTCTACAAGCAATTCATTGCAAACACTTTATCAAACATCTTTTCATATTGCTAGTCAAATAATATCTGACATGTAATGTTTGTCATTCTCTGTTTAGAAGAGCAATAAACACATTCACCTTCTTGCTATGGTCAATGATGCCACCAAATGAGTGAATCATAAAATGTTAAAAGGAAAAGATTTCAGTGGCCACATAATCCAATGCATACTCAAATGGAATACTATTATAATATATCTGAAAAGTAATCAATTAGTTCTGCTTGAAGATATCTAAGGAGGGGAGACCAATCATGTGATTCTGTTTAGCAAAATTTTATTTATTGGGAAGTTTTCTTTAACATTAAGTTTAAATTTGTTTCTTTGCAATGTCTGCCCCTTATCCATATTTTGCCTTTTACAGACTGAAAGAATAAATCTAATCCTTCTTCCACGAGACAACTCTTCAAGGATTTAAATGCTGTAATCTTGACCCCTCTGAATTTTCTTTTCTTCAGGTTAAATAGACCCAGTTTCTTTGATCAATGCTCATATGACACCTATTTCAAGGTCTTTCATCTTCCTGGTTATCTTTTTCTTGGTACTCTAATTGATCAATATCCTTCTTTGAATGTGACACCAAACTGAACACAATATTAAATTAAAGCAAATAGTATGTTTCTCTGTATCTACAAGAGCATAAATGCATGTGAGCATACATGCAGCTTTCATCCTCATCCTCAACTACATTTTAGTGCTCTTCATTTCATTGTTATAGGAATATGCCATGATGTTATAATTATTTTCTATTATTTGCCTTTCTCTCCATTTTGTGTACACATCTATTGTTTGTTTTTGTTTTTTGGGTTTTTGCAAGTCAATGGGGTTAAATGACTTGCCCAAGGCCACACAGCTAGGTAATTATGAAGTGTCTGAGGCCAGATTTAAACTCAAGTCCTCCTGACTCCAGGACAGGTGCTCTATTCACTGCCCACCTAGCTGCCACATATCTATTAAAAATATAACTTGATTGGTAAGTTCTCTATGTATTAACATCAGTACCTTAGGATATGTGTGTGTGTGTGTGTGTGTGTGTGTGTGTGTGTGTGTGTGTGTAAAATTTCATTTTTGAGAATTCCCCATCTCTCCTGGGTTGGATATTCCTGTAGAAGTTTAGTCCCCAAGATCCTGCTTAGCCTATCGTTCATTTCATTTCATTCCTTGAAATCTGTTCTGTCCAGATTTAGAGCCTATTGTACATGCTAGCTTTCCTTTCCTTATCTATCACAGACCCTAGGAGGATGTCATTACTTTCCCAATTACCTCTTAGGAAAATGAGACTCGGATATAGAATAGAATTCCTCTGCTATTATATCCTCCATCTATTGAAACATGAAAATTTTTGAAATTTTCTCTTTCTGTCTGGTTTCTCTAGCTTTGATAGGACTGACCTTTCCCTATTCCCTAAACCAGTGGGCTATGGGACAGTCCACAGCTGATATCTGCCTTCCTTCCAAGGTCTCATGTTTTATTGGCATCCTTCTCGCTGTCCCTGATCTCTCTAGTGGTTAAGATGATGTTGTGTCCTTAAGGGCAAGAGTTAGGGATGATAATTTACTCCATTGAAGGCTGGGGCAAAAGGCTAGATTTTCAGTATACATGTCTTAGGCGTATTTTTATTTTGTTATTCCTTGGTCACATCATGCTTGGTTTCAGTGCCAATAAAATTGAAACTCCCTCCAAAAAAATTTTTGAAAATTATTAGTGTTTTAGTTTTAGCTTAGAGAAAGAATTCAGACTGATGTTTGGATAATTGAGGTTTCTTATCGAAAATATATTGTCAGGTTTGTGATAATTTCAAGCCAACTCTTCATCTATATCCTCTACTCTCAAGTGATTGCTTCTCTTTGCCCCTCCACAGATCATCACCCACACTCTACCATGTATCTTTCAATTGCTCATGGTTTTGATGGCAATAGAGTAATTGAAAACAGAGAGAAAATTGAGCTATTTTTTCTTATTTTCTCTATTAAGAAGATTTATGCAAGATTTTGAAGTTCCTCATATGAAAATACATTCTAAATATGTTAATCCATTCCAATATGTTTTCATTATCCTTTTTCATTTGAATAAGGTACAAAGGTCCAATGTTTCAGGGAAGTATAGTAAGTAAAGAGAAGCCCTTAGAGTAAGAAAGATTATATCTGAAACATATTGGTTGTATGACCCTAGGAAATCAGTTAATCTCTCCATATCTCAGGTTTTTTCTGAGTTTGTAAGTTACAGAATAGTCACAGTTATTCATTGATAGAGGAAAATTCCTTGCCAACAGGTCTGTACATGAATGAAAATTCCCTAACCACAGTATCCATTCAGAGTCATATTCTTATCATTGGCATTTGCCCAGCTAAATATCAATGTACCTTTGAGGTCAAATTGACCTCCTTGCACTTGGATCTCCAATACATCTGGCTTCTTTCTCAATATGATACAGATTAGAGAGAGTGGTGTAGGGATAAAAAGGTTAGGTTTTATTACTGGTTTTGAATTTTGTTTCCTGTGACCTTCTGTGAACTTATTTACCATTGTTCATCTTCTGTTGTATCTTCTCCCTATTATATTTAGTTTGATGATATGTATATGTGTTTTTCTCCTTCCTCATAATTTTTTATTTAAGCCTCATTTGATTAATTAGCAAGATAACAGTAAATATATTCTAATCATTCTTTGACAGGTTCACTCTATGATTGAACAGGAATCTATTATCTCTTCATTTTAAACTGTCTCCCAAAAATTGAATTTCATTCTCAGTTTTTTTCTTAAACATGTCTACTCCTAAATCTGCTTTTCTTTAGTTTTTGTCTTTAATGACTACTATTATGAAAGCATTACTTATAAATCTATTAAATTTTGGTTTTTGTTCAAGGCATCTTACTCTTTTTTTTACATAAGAAGATAACTTTTTTTTCCCTAAATTGAAGGTAATAGTCTTTGATCTTTGTTCAAACTTCACAATTCTTTCTCTGGATACTGATGATATTCTCCATCGCAGATAGTCCAAAATTGTCCCTGATTGTTGCACTGATGGAATGAGCAAGTCTGTCAAGGTTGATCATCACCCACATGTTGCTGTTAGGGTATACAATGTTTTTCTGGTTCTGCTCATCTCACTCAGCATCAGTTCATGCAGATCCTTCCAGGCTTCCCTGAATTCCCATCACTCTTCCTGGTTTCTAATGGAACAATAGTATTCTGTGACATACATATACCACAGTTTGTTAAGCCATTCCTCAAATGAAGGACATTTACTTAAATTCCAATTCTTTGCCATCACAAATAGGGTTACTGTTAATATTTTTGTACAAGTGATGTTTTTACCCTTTTTCATAATCTCTTCAGGGTATAGACCCAGTAGTGGTATTGATGGATCAAATGGTATGCACATTTTTGTTGCCCTTTGGACATATTTCCAAATTGCTCTCCAGAAAGGTTTGATAAGTTCACAGCTCCACCAAAAATATATTAGTAAGACATCTTACTCTTTAGCAAAGGAGGGCAGAAATTCCAGACATTAGGAGTAGTCTATGGAAAAACACAGGAACACAAGATGCTAAGATAATTAAATGTTTAATAGGCCAAGTTATCTAGATTGCAGTGTGTGGAATTGAAAAACAAAGAATAAATCTGGAAAGTTTACTGGTAACTATATTATTTTAAATATCAAGTTGATGAGTTTATATTTTATATGAGAGGTAGTCAGGAAACACTGAAAATTTCTGAGTAGAGCAGTTATGTAATTAGAACCCTGTATTAATTAGCCAATTATGCAGAGAAGATATTGGAGACTGAAGAATCTGGAAGCAATTAGGAAACAATTAAGCAACTTCTATAATAGTTCAAGGGAGAGATGATTAGAGTATGGATAAAGGATGTAGGATGTGGATATAGAGCATGGACATCATTTCCCTCAACAAGGGTTGGTAAACAATTGAATATATAGGGAGAAGGAGTTCAACAACTCTGGTATTACTTGTGATTGTGGACTTTGATGCCTAAATATATGGTGATGTATGCAATAAATCTAGGAAAATTTGGAGGAGGGAAGGTTGGAGGTTTGAATATTAATTAGTTTTTAGCAATGTGTCAAGTAATTAAAATAATAAATCTAGACATTAATTATAATTTACATTTAGTGGATTATACTGGAGCAGTTTGCTATTTCCTTCTCTAGTTTATTTTTTAAATTAGGAAGCTGAAACAAACAAGGTAAAATGACTTGTCCATAGTCACATAGCTAGTAAGTATATCTGAGGGCAGATATGAACTCAAGAAGTCTTTCTGACTTCAGGATGGGCATTCTATCTTTTTGCTCAACCTAACTGGCAATTCTTTAGAACCTTAAGATTTATCTCATTTTGTTTTCACAATAACTCTGGTAGATAGGTATTATTATTAACCCCATTTAAAATGATTATTTTTAAAGCTACATGCAAAGGGAGTTTTCTATGCTCATCCTTTTGCAAGCTTTTGAGTTACACAATTTTCTACAACCCTCCCTTCCCACCCCACTCCACATGACGATAGCAATCTAATATCTGTTGTACATTTATAGTCATGTTTAATATTTTTCTATATTAGTCATGTTGTGAAAGTTTATTAAAGCTAAAGAGAAAACTCTATTTTTTAAGAAATAAAAAAATTGAAGTAAAAAATATTTAAGTGTTTTGCCCAGGGTCACTCAATTAGTGTCTAAGCTTGGATTTGAACTCTGATATGAAAGAGTTTTAGACTTTTAAATCTATTCACTCTGTCATATAACTACTGTCTATGTATATATACATATATATATATATATATATATATGTATGCATATACAAACAGATGTTTAAGAAATGATTTGCTAACTCTATATCACAATAAAAAAAGGAAAACCTAACAGATTGCGTAGAACTTTTTATAAAGGATTTGGCAGAGTAGGACACATGAACAATATAATGAAGGACAAGATAACTGTGGGGTGGTTGCAGAGTGTTTTATGTGGAAAACAGAAACACTTATAAAATTGCAACAAAGTAACCAAAATGTCAAGGAAATAATATAAAATTACTGAAAACTAGTGGTCTCCTTTCATGATTATGCTCCATTTTCATATTTCAACCTATCTTTAATATCTTTTCAATAATAATAATAATAATAATGAATTTCAATAAACAAGGATGTAGAGAATGATGATGCACATCCATTTGGGTATTGAAGGAGTCACTTGTAAAAAAATAGTATTTCATTTATTTTCCCATTTACATGCAAAGAAAATTCTTATCAATTGCTTTTGCAAGATTTTGAGTCCCAAATTTTTCTCCTTCCTTTCCTTCCTCTCCCTTGTCTCTTCCTAAAATGGTAGGCAATTTCATATATATGTGATATATATATGCTATCATGTGAAGCATATTTGCATATTAGGCACAGTTGTAAAAGAAGAAACAAAAGATAATTCTCTCAAAACAGAAAAAAATAAAAAAGAATAAGGTAAATAAAAAAAGAATGCTTCAATCTACATTCAAAGTCAATCAGTTTTTATTTAGATGTGCATAGCATTTTCTGAGTCTTTTGTACTTGTCTTGTATCATTGTACTGCTGAGAAGAGCTCACTCATTCAGAGTTGGACATCACACAATGTTGCTGATACTGTGTACAATGTTTTCCTGATTCTACTCATTTAATTTTGCATCAGTTTTTTCCTGAAAACTGCTTCTTCATCTTATATTATCACACAAAAAATAGTATTCAATTACATTCATATCCCAGAGCTTGCTCAACCATCCTTCAACTGATGGACATTCCCATAATTTCCAATATTTTGCCACCATGAAAAGGGCTTCTATAAATATTTTCCATGTTTAGGTCCTCTCCCCTTTTTCATGATCTCTTTCTGATATAGACCTAGTAGTGACATTGCTAGATCAAAGTATATATCTATACATGCCCTCTGTATATAGTTCCAAATTGCTCTTCAGAATGGTTGGTTAGTTCACAACTCCATCAACCATGTATTGTTCCTCAATTTCCCCACATCCTCTCCATCATTTGTCATTTTCCTTTTTTTGTCATCTGATAGGTGTAAAGAGTTATCTCAGAATTGTTTTAATTTGCATTTCATATGATTGTAGATGGCAATGATTTTTCCATCTGAAAACTGCCTGAAAACTCCCATTGGGGAATGGCTTATAGTCTTATAAATTTGACTCAGTTTTCTAGATATTTGAGAAATAAGGCCTTTATCAGAGACACTTGCTGTAAATATTGCTTCCTAGCTTTCTGCTTTCCTTCTAATCTTAATTGCCATGGTTTTGTTTACATAATTTTTTGAAATTAATATCCTCAAAATTATTTATTTTATATTTTGTAATTTAACCCTTAATGTCTTAATCGTGTACCCATTTTGACCTTTTTTTGCTATATTGTGTGAGATATTGGTCTATACCTACTTTGTGCCCTATTGTTTTCCAGTTTTTACAGCAGTTTTCGTCAAATAGTAAGTTCTTATCACAAATACTGGTGTCTTTGGATTTATCAAACACTAGATTACTAAGGACAATTGTCTTGTATAATCTATTCCACTTATCCAACACTACTTCTTAGCCAATACCATATAGTTGTAATTACTTCTTTTTAAACTGATTTTTTTCTTTTTAAAAAATATTTTTTTATCCATATGCACATGCATATTTCCAAGTTACAAAATTTCCCTCCACCTTCCCTTCCCACCTTCCTTCCCTCATCAGGGATCAGTCAGATTAGCATTTTTCATACATATTTAGATTAAAAACTTTACATATTAGTAATTTTCAGCATGAGGAATTGGGATTAAGGGAAAGAGATATATAAGAGACAATTTTTATAAGATGTTCATCATATTCAGAAGGGTTGTTTTTGTGTGTATGTAGTGTGTTTTGTTTTGTTTTGTTTTTCTTCCTTTGGATAGGGATAATATAGTCCCACATCTAGTCAAATACAGATGTCCTAGCTCTCTGGGCTGCCAAGAAGAGCTGCTTCCACCAAGGTTGTTCATCTCATAATAATACTGTTGTTGATGTGTACATTGTTTTCTTGGTTCTACTCCCTTCACACTCAGCATCAGATCCCATAAGTCATTCCATGCTTCTCTAGAGTCTGACCATTTATGGTTTCTTATGAAACAATTGTATTCCATAGTATTCATGTACCATTTAGCCATTCCCCAATTGATGGGCATACCCTCAGTTTCCAATCTTTGCCACTACAAAAAGAGCTGCTATGAACATTTTGGAACATGTAGGACTTTTCCTATTTTTTATAATTTCTTCTGGATATAGACCTAGAATTGGAATTGCTGGATCAAAGGCATGAACAGTTTTATTGTAATATGTAAATTTATCCCATTCTACATCTCCCTTCCTTATGCATCCAGTGCAGTCCTCTTTCTCATCCCTTAATTAATCCTTCAAATTCACTTTATACCTGTATCCTTTGTCTATGTATTTTTCTTCTAACTGTACTATTAGTGGAATATATTTTTTTAAATTGTAAGTATCATCCTTCCATATAGGAATATAAATTGTAAAACTCAATTGAATCCTTTGGGTCTTCTCTTTTTTAAAAATTTTTAGGCTTGTTTTAGGCTATTGAAATTGAAGACCAAAATTTTTGTTCACTTCTGGTCTTCACCTTATGAAAGTTTAAAATTTTTCTATTTCATTGAATGACCATTTTTCATATATATAGTGTTCCTGGTGTTTATATTTGGGGACTTCTTTCTTGAGGTGATCACTGAATTCTTTCTTTTGAATAACTGAATTGAATAATTTCTTTTAAGATGTTGTCCAGGTCCTCCTTTTGATTATGACTTTCGGGTGATTCAATTCTGACATTCTGATATTGTCTCTCCTGGAACTATTTTCCAGTTCGGTTGTTTTTCCAATGAAGTATTTTAAGTTTTCTTCTATTTTGCATCCTTATAATGTATTTGATTTTTGATGTCTCATAGAGTCATTAGCTTACACATATCATTTCTAATTTTTAAGGATTGATTTCCTCTGTTAGCTTTTGTACTTCCTTTTCCATTTGTCCAATCATACTTTTTTAAGAGATGTTTCCTTCTGTAGATTTTAGTATCTCTTTTTACATTTGGTCAATTCTGCTTTTAAGAAGTTGTTTTCTTTTTCCAGGTTGTTGACTATTTTTCAGGATTCTCTTACACATTCTCATTTCTATCCTCAATTTTTCTTCTACCTCTCTTATATGATTTTTAAAAAGCTTCTTTTTCAGCTCTTCAGTGAGTTCTTTCTGGACTTGAAATCCCTTCTATTTTTTTTGAGGGGAAGGGATTTTCCCCATAGGTGTTTTGACATTGTTATCCTCTGAGTGTTTTTATCTTCCCTGGCACCATAATGACTTAATATAAATAGATTTTGGTCTTGTTTGCTCATCTTTTTTTTTTTACCTTATCTCTTTCTGTTACACTTGAACTCTATTTCACATGTGGATAGGGCACTGTCCCAGACTTCTTGTGCCAGGGGATAGAGGTCCTGGCTGTTTATTTCATTTTGCACAGATGTTGCCCTGAGGTCCACAGGGGATCCTTATATCGGATGATGCATTGAGGGGTTATGGTTGGGATTTATGGAATTGTTTAAGGACATAGGAGTCTGGCACATTCTTTGGTACTAAGTTGGGGTCCTGTACTGGTGTCTTATGTTGTGAGGCTGGTGGAGTTTTTCTATGTCTCATCAGAGATATATTGAAATACATGGAGGCTACCTGTTCTTTTAGGCTCTGATAGAATTGGTAACTGCCTGTTGATTACAGAATGGGTGGATTCTCAAGAGTTGGGGTCTGTTAATTCTCCCAACTATGTTGAGGCATATTGGGTGTTCTAGTCTTAGTGATTTCCTGCTACATTGCACTGAGACACAAGTTTTCTCACTGGCTTGTTGAAGTGGGGCTTTCTGAGATGCTTATTGTCCTGGATTGCACTTCCCAATCTTTAAATTTTCTTGGGCTACAATTATTTCACTCCATCTTTTTGCTGGTTCTGCTGTTCCAAAATGTATTTTAGGGCTCTATTTCAGGGTTGTTTGGAGATGAAGATGGAAAAGTTACAGTAATTTATTGCTTACTCTGCCATCTTGGCTCCTGGAAGTCTCCTTTAAGTAGACCCTTTATAAGATCTTTTCCACTAAATGTTTTCCTTTTCTATCTCTTGGCAAAGGAAATAGCTTTCTCCAGGAAAGGAAAGTTCTTTGAGATTATTCTAAACATGATTCCTTAAGTAGATACAACTATTTATGTAGTATAAAGATTTGAGTAGCAATAGAATTTGCATATACTTAATGACCTTGAGTTGGACTTTTTTATATATTTTCATTCCCATTTAGCAAAGGAGAAAATGATCTTAGAGAGACTTGCCTAATGTTTCAAGCTCATAAGAATTAGTAATGGAATTTGAGTACATGTCTTTTTGACTTCAAGTTTAACATTCTCTCAGAAATAAGGAGAGAGGCACAGATAGAATTTGCAGAGCTGAAATATCCATTTGGGGAATAGTTGACACTTTTGTAAGACTAAGTAAGTTTTGAAATTACTCAGAAAATAACACAAGTGTATTGAAAAGGAAAATATTTCTGCATAAAGATTTATAATCTCCCTAAGTAGAGCTCATATCAGTTGGAAACTGATTTTTACTGTGAATACGTGATGAGATGCTTGGTCATAAAGTGAATAAACTGAGTTATTCTGATACAGATGAATTTTGCGTGAGCATACCTATAATGACTTTTTTTAAGCAAAGCTTTCACTATACTTCAAATTCTCATAACTCTAAGTGATATAATATAGAAGTGTGAAATCAATGTATTCCAATGAAAAATCTATTAATTACATCAGAAATAATTTAAGCTACAAAATCTTCTTTGCATGCTGATAGACTGGTGGACAAATTGTTCCAATTTCCCAGACAGGGAAAAGCATATAGCACTATAAGCATAATTCAAAGTAAACCTCTGAAATTGTTTTATTCTAGTGTAAATAATAATCAATAATACTGAAGGGTCTTTAGTGGGAAAATATTTTCACTCTTAAATGGCAATTTTCAGAAAATTCCTTTCAGGTATTTAAAAAATTATCTATTCCTACTTTTTTTGACATGCTACTCCCTAAGAAGATACTGAAGAAGGGAAACAACAGAAAAGTTAGTCATATTCCACTGAAAAACTGTTACAAAATTTTTTTATGTCAAAAATATAAATTTTTGTAATAAAAGCATCATGGAAAAATAGAGTTCTTGGTCTGAAGTCAAGAAGGTCTGCATTGAAATCCTACTTTTGACACAAGTTATATGAACCTGAGAATATTATTTATTTACCTCAAGCATCAGCCTGTTTTTCAGTCATGGATTGAATTATGTGGCTCCTGAGAATCCTTTCAATTGTGTGATTGTATAATAGTTTGAAAACTTAGATTTTTTTTCTTATATAATCCTATTATATGTGAAGGGTGTCTACCATCAGTTTAGTTTCCATTAGAACAATCTACACATACTCTCATGTTTTATCTTCCTGGGAACAAATTTGTATTGTAGATCACAGGACTCTAGAACAGCAATAGATGTCACCTTAGAAATCATCTATTTAAACATTGCACTTTACATGTAAGAAAGTGAGTCTCAGAAAGATATGGCAATTAATACTGAGTTGTCATATTAACAAATCTCTGTTCCCTAAAATTAATCTTCTTTGCATTGTGCCGCTAAAATAGATAGCTTAAATGATTCTGTGACCAAAGAATTAACTCCAATTTGTCTATAAGGAGATCAGATTAGTGACCTTGTACACAGCAGAACAGACAATAACTCATTTGAAAGTTAATCCTTTAAACAACTTTAAAAATTTTAAATTAATAAATTACTTTCCCTTTTTCTTTATTTTAGTTTAGTTTCCTCATCCATAAAATGAAGGGGTTGAGATGGTTTTAAGGATCACTTCCTTTCTGAATATTGTATGTGTTAATTTCTCAACTATTAAATAGAAAACTTAAATATGGGAAGGATAGTGTTTCTTTCTTATGAATATATCTTGAAAATCATAGACAAATGCTTCAGTACTCTATTACAATTATTTTGTTTATCCTATCCCTTATAGAGTAATATGCTTATCCCAAACTTGAGCCCCTAATCTCTTTCCTCACCTGTGCCCCAATTTTTAGATTCTTACTTATTTTTCAAAGCTTAATCTGAATTCCCCCCTTTCCTTAAACCTTCCCCAAAAGACTACAATAGTAGACTTTCTTACTTAATTAATTCTGACTTTATACTTTTCTAGGAAT
Source organism: Macrotis lagotis (assembly GCF_037893015.1). NCBI lineage: Eukaryota > Metazoa > Chordata > Mammalia > Peramelemorphia > Peramelidae > Macrotis > Macrotis lagotis. The sequence goes on from NC_133662.1 coordinate 199,628,696, forward strand.
ATGTATTTGTAGACAAGAAATATGGCATGATTAATTTATCTTGTATTTCTATCACTGCTATTGGTCTGAGAAAAGAACTACAGAAGAAAAAGATGTTTGAAACAAAAGTCCTTTTTGGAAAAACATAGTGACCTAAGTAAGACTTTATTTCATAATTTTTCTCTATAATCTTAGAAATTTAATGAAATTTAAATCAATTCTTTGAAAAGTAAAAGGGAGAAAATTATATATATGTATCTGCCAAGTTTGATACCTTAAAATCTTGCTAAAATATAGTAAGAAAAAATAGCAGGAGAGAGAAAAAATGTTTACCAAAATAACCACAAAAATTGGGTGTGGTTATCATACTAAGATTCAAGCACATATACATATATAGATGTATATAAGTGTGTGTGTGTGTCTGTATATATATATATATATATATATATATATATACATATACCTTTATATATATATATTTATGTATAAACTGTACAGACACATATATGAGGAAAGCCCCTTTACTTAGCTATAATAGCAGAAAGTAAGGGACAAATAAAGTATTAAATATGCCTATGAAGGTATGAAATTGGAAAAAATTGGGTGTTATATGGAGGAGAATGGGGTAGAATTAAATTAGAGGGGGATTCTAGGGATTTACCAGAAAAAGACTGGTCATGCTCTAGGTGGCCCAAAAAAAGCAAGGTTGACACTCGTGACCATGCTATATAGATTCATAAAGAGAAAGACTCAAGACATAACACAAAACCATCATGTTACTTGATTTCTTAAAAAATAGCTGAGTGTGGAAACTAAAGATTGAATTCACTTTTTTTTTAAGTAACAGGATTTTTTTTGCTCTGGTTGCTAGGTAGGAAGTGATCATATTACCTTTGTTACATAAAGTTTAAAGGGAACCTTAATTTGATGATAGGATCCCCCTATCCAGTAACTTTGGTATCAGGGTTACTTGAAAGAAGTAACCTACAAAGAGTACAGATTGGGTATATGCATCATTCTACTAATTCCCAAATGAGAATAATTAGGTTTAAGAACTGAAATTCATGAACTCTTTGACTGTTTCTGAATAATCACCCAACTTATGGTACAATCCTTCCTCCTCTAAATATTTAGCTGAGCAAAATTATTTAATATAATGACTTCTATTGACAGAATATGTAAAACTCCATACCTCTAATTTACCACATCTCCAACAATGTGCACACACATGAACACAAATTCCTTATATTCAGGGACTTTTCATTATTTTGACTAGCAAAATGTTTGGCACAAAGTAGGCAAATTTTAAGTTTATTTTTTTAATTTAATTCAATAAGAGCTTGCAATCTGTTAGAATTGACTTCAAGAGCCTATGGTTACCTTTATGTAAAGATGAATTTTTGGGAATGGGAAAACTATAATACAAAATCAAAATGAATTTTTTAAAAAAGAGACAATGATAATATATCTGTTGCAAATTGGATTGTACGGTCCTTCCAAACATGAAATGATACTCTGGTACAAACAGAACAGACCTCCATATCTGAAATATGCCAAAAATAATGATAAAGGAAGAAGGCTCATAGAGCTAAGATGATGGTAAATGGATATGGCTTTGTGAGCAAATATATTTGGATTACTATTAATAAATGGGTTATCACTTGGAAACTGCTTAGGAAACACTATTATAGATATAGATGTAAATGACATGTGTGTTTACACATATATATTCAGACAGACATAATATATGTGTGTGTGTATTTGTGTATGTGAATGTGTTTTCCTCTCTCTCTGTCTTAATATAGATAGAAATAAATGTAATATATATTATGTATATAAAATTAAGTATATAGATCAACATAATACATACTAAATCAGAGTATAGCCTTACTGCATAAAATAGAGGGTCAAGGGGCGGCTAGGTGGCGTAGTGGATAAAGCACCGGCCTTGGATTCAGGAGTACCTGGGTTCAAATTCGGTCTCAGACACTTAATAATTACCTAGCTGTGTGGTATTGGGCAAGCCACTTAACCCCATTTGCCTTGCAAAAACCTAAAAAAAAAATAGAGGGTCAAAAAGTATTTCCTAAATCTCAATTAATATTAAATATTTGTAAAGGTAAAGAAAAATTAAATTCTCACTTTTTGCCATGTTAACATGTACATGAAGATATTATTTGACACTTTTTAAGTCAAAGATAGAAAAAATACAATAATTCTTTAACATACTATGAAATTGGGAAGGGAAGCAGTGCCTCCCTCAAGATGCAACATTTCAGTAACAACTCATTTTATAAACTATAATTATGTGTAGGAAGGAAAGTTTCATCAAAGAAAAACATTAATATCTATATGTTTTCAATAACTGAATCAAATAAGCAATGCCATTTTCTACATTTCATAATTTTTGGCAACATATGCTTTTCTCACTAACCTAATTGTTCCATATTCAGACATTAAGGTAATACTATCTCCCTTCCTTTTCTTCTGGGAGCTCTCCTTAAATTTAAGGGGAAGTAAACACATTCAATGAGATAGTGCACTTTATGAAATTCATGAAAAAATTGGTGGAAAGTACCACAGCTCTTCCAGCCAAGATGGCGGAGAGAAGACAGGCACAGTTCTAAAGTCTCCTGATCTCTTCCCCATCTATCACATGAAACAAACCTCTTAAAAGAAATCCGATCCAGAAAACCCAGAAAGAAAAGCCAGGAGAAAGAACAGCTATCTCAGGATTTGTCTCCTGCAGCAGCCTTGGATGAATCAGGGCGGGTGAGTCTGGGCTCCAAGGGAGGATTGGCCCCGATCAGCCAGATTAACAGCTGAATTGGAACCTGGAGTCTGAGGGCTGAGAGCCGGACCAGCTGGATCAGCAGTGGAGCTGGACGAAAGGCGCTTGGGTCAGCGGGGAAGCAGAGGCGCTGGTGTTGGTGCTATCCCCCTGGAGCTCGGGGACCAGGCTGGGGGAAGTATTCTGGTGCAGGAGAATGGCAGACACCATCCCTAGGCTTCCCAGGTCTGAGAAACTCTGAGGGCATGTCTCCATTGCACAGAGGCCTCTCCTCAAACAAAGGCAAATTATTTCTGCCTCAGGCCCAGGTGTGTGAGCAGAAGACCAGATGAGCTGAGGAATGACCTCAGGCCAGGGTAAAGGCCACCATTGATTGAAGGCAAAAGAATTCAATAGTTCCAACTCCTGCCTTTGGGCAAAGGGAGAAGGCCTCCCAACCAAGGTCACAGACAATCCAGAGAGGGCAACCAGCACCTCCTACTGGAAAGCCAGAGAAACTGCACTCAGTAAAGCCTTCAGCAATCCCAAGCCCAGGTGAACCAGCCCCCCCCCCTCCCCCCCCCGCCCAACTCAAGGTCTTAGCATAATGAAGAAGGGTCAGCGGAAAGGTGGATCCATAGAAAAATTCCTGGAAGGGAAAGACCCCAACTCAGAGAGACCTGGAACCTCTGAGGAGAATACAATCTGCTCTCCAGCACAGAAAGTCTTCCTTGAAGAAATAAGGAAGGAGCTTAAAAATATGGGAGAGATAATTAATACCTTAGAAAGTACAATTGGAAAAACACAAAAGGAGAATAAATCTCTCAGATCATCAATTGGACAATTACAAAATGAGAATAATTCTCTCAGATCCTCAAACAAGCAAATGGAAAAAGAAATTAATTCTCTCAAAACCTCAATTGCTCAAACGGAAAGCTCTTTCAAAAGTAGAATTGACCAATTGGAAAAGGAGTTGCAAAAGGTTAATGAAGAAAACTCCTCCCCACAAAAATAATGGAGTCTACAGAAACTAATGACTCCATGAGACAGCAAGAGTCAGTTAAACAAAATCAAAAAATAGAAAAAAATAGAAGCAAATGTAAAATATCTCATAAACAAAACCACTGACCTCGAGAATCGATCAAGGAGGGACAACTTGAAAATTATAGGACTTCCTGAAAACATTGAAGAGAAAAATAGCCTGGACTTAATATTACAGGATCTAGTGATGGAAAACTGCCCTGATATCATGGAATTGGAGAGCAAAGTGTTATTGAAAGAGTACATCTATCCCCACTAGAAAAAGATCCTAAAATAAAAACACCAAGGAATGTTGTGGCCAAACGGCAGAACTATGAGATAAAAAGAGAAAATCCTAAAAGCAGCCAGAAAGAAACAATTCAAATACCAAGGAGTCACAGTAAGGATCACGCAGGACCTGGCTGCATCAACTTTAAGGGATTGAAGGGCCTGGAACGAGATATTTCGAAGAGCATGGGAGCTTGGAATGCAGCCAAGAATCTACTTTCCTGCAAAGCTGAGCCTTCTCTTCCAGGAAAAAAGATGGACATTTAACTAAATGGAACAATTCCAAAATTTTCTGATAAAAAGACCAGAGCTAAACAGAAAATGTGGACATAAAACAGGAGGTTCAAGAGACACATGAAAAGGCAAAAAAAAAGAAAAGGTGGAGGCAGTAAAAGGAAAAAAATACAATCCAGTAAGTTGAAATAAGCTAAACCCCAGCATGGGGGGTAAAAAAAAAGATTCTCATAAACCCTGAGAAATATAACTGTAACAGAGAGATTACACCTAGCCAGAAATGATGGACATTCATGACCTATCCATGAGACTACTATCTAATGGGATGTAACTGGCTTTAACCCCACTTGGGAGAAAGACTCTAATAACTCTCAGGAATTTTGACTCTATTCAACAGAATGTACAGAACTAGAAGGGACAGACACTCAGAATTTTCTATGATTTAGACAGAAGGATCTAAAAAAAAAAACAAAACACTACCGCCCTAAAAGGGGGGACAGGAAAGAGACGGGAGGAGGGAGTGTATTGAATGGGGTAAATCTCATTACACTAAGAGGTACAAAAAACCTATGGTAATAGAGGGGAAGAAGGGAGCAGAGGAGAAACACCTGAATCTTCTTCTCATCAGATTTGGCTTAAAGTCAACCTACACATATTCAGTTAACTTATAAAACATCTAACCTTTCAAGTATTAAAAAGGGAAAAGGGGAGGGGGATGGATAAAGGGAAGGGGAGTGGGTGAAATAAGGGGAAATAACAAAAGGAAGGGAAGGGAAAAGGGTAAAAGGGGAAAGAAAGGGGAGGGTGTGATATAGGAGGGCAAAAGCACTGAGGGGGTGGTTTTCAGAAACAAAAGACTGGGGAATATGTATAAAAGAGGGAGAAGGGGGAAAATACAAACAGAAGGAAGATAGCACAGAGGGCAATAAAGAATTAGTAATCATAACCTTGAATGTGAATAGGATGAACTCTCTGTTAAAACGTAAGCAAATAGCAGAGTGGATTAAAAAACAGAATCCTACAATACGCTGCTTACAAGAAACTCATTTGAAGCAGAGAGATACATACAGAGTAAAGGTAAAAGGTTCACCTGGGCTGGAAGTAAAAAAAAAGCAGGGGTAGCAATCCTTATCTCAGACAAAGCAGCAGCAAAAATAGACAGCGTTAAAAGAGATAAGGAAGGAAACTTTATCCTCCTAAAAGGTACCATAGACAATAAAGTCATTTCAATATTGAATATATATGCACCCAGTGGGACAGCACCCAAATTCTTAGAGGAGAAGCTGAAAGAATTACAGGAAGACATAGACAGCAAAACTCTACTAGTGGGAGACCTCAACCTCCCACTATCAGATCTAGATAAATCGAATCATAAAACAAACAAGAAAGAAATTAGGGAGGTAAATAGATTGTTAGAAAAATTAGATATGGTAGACTTATGGAGGAAACTGAATGGGGATAGGAAGGAATATACCTTTTTCTCTGCAGTACATGGAACTTATACAAAAATTGACCATGTACTAGGACAAAAAAACCTAATGATCAACTGCAGAAAGGCAGAAATAGTGAATACATCTTTCTCAGATCACAATGCAATAAAAGTTATATGCAATACTGGGACAAGGAGATATAGACCCAGAACAAACTGGAAACTGAATAACCTAATTTTAAAAAATGAGTGGACCAAAAAAAAAATTATAGAAAGAATTAACCATTTTATCCTAGATAATGATAACAATGAAACAACATACCAAAACCTATGGGATTCATTCAAAGCAACTCTCAGGGGATATATTATAGCTTTAAATGCTTATATGAATAAATTGGAGAAAGAGGAAATCAATGAGCTAAACATGCAACTAAAAAAATTAGAGAAAGAACAAATCAAAAATCCCCAATTAAGTACCAAATTAGAAATTCTAAAAATTAAAGGAGAAATTAATAAAATTGAAAGCAAAAAAACTATTGAATTAATAAATAAAACCAAAAGTTGGTATTATAAAAAAACAATAAAATTGGTAAACCTCTGGTCAATTTGATTTAAAAAAAAGAAAGAAGAAAACCAAATAGCTAGTATCATAAATGAAAAAGGTGAACTCACCACCAATGAGGAAGAAATTAAAGTAATAATTCAAAATTATTTTGCACAACTCTGTGCCAATAAATTTGACAATCTGTGAAATGGATGAATATTTACAAAAATATAAGTTGCCCAGGTTAAATGAAGAAGAGATTAAATACCCAAACAACCCTGTCGCAGAAAAATAAATTCAACAAGCCATTACTGAACTCCCTAAAAAAAAAATCTCCAGGGCCTGATGGATTCACAAGTGAATTCTACCAAACATTTAAGGAACAATTGGTTCCAATCCTATATAAACTCTTTGGAAAAATAGGGAAATATGGAACACTGCCTAACTCTTTCTACAAAACCAATATGGTACTGTTACCTAAACCAGGAAGAGTTAAAACAGAGAAAGAAAATTATAGTCCTATCTCCCTGATGAATATAGATGCAAAAATCCTAAATAAAATCTTAGCAAAATGATTACAAATCATCACTAGGATAATACATTATGATCAAGTAGGATTTATTCCAGGAATGCGGGGTTGGTTCAATATTAGGAAAACTGTTAGTATACTCAATTATATCAACAACAAACATATCAGGAATCATATGATCATATCAATAAATGCTGAAAAAGCTTTTGACAAAATACAGCATCCATTCCTATTAAAAACACTAGAGAGTGTAGGAATAAATGGACTGTTCCTTAAAATAATTAGCAGTGTCTATCTGAAGCCATCAAAAATCATTATATTCAATGGGGAGAGGCTAGAGGTATTCCCAATAAGATCAGGGGTCAAATAAGGGTGCCCATTATCACCACTACTATTCAATATTGTATTAGAAATGTTAGCATCAGCAATTAGAGAAGAAAAAAAATTGAAGGAATTAGAATTGGGAAGGAAGAGACAAAACTCTCACTCTTCCCAGATGACAGGATTTTCTACCTAGAGAATCCCAAGAAATCATCTAAAACACTACTTGAAACAATTAGCAATTTTAGCAAAGTTGCAGGTTATAAAATAAACCCTCATAAATCCTCAACTTTTCTATATATGTCTAGCAAGAAACAGCAGGAAGAGCTAGAAAGAGAAATCCCATTCAAAGTAATCTCAGACAATATAAAACATTTGGGAGTCTATTTGCCAAGACAGACTCACAATCTTTTTGAAAACAATTATAAAACACTACTCACACAAATTAAATTAGATTTAAATAACTGGGCAAATATCAACTGCTCATGGATAGGGAGAGCTAATATAATAAAAATGACAATTCTACCAAAACTAAACTATCTGTTTAGTGCCCTACCAATCAAAATTCCAAAAAAAGTGCAAAAGAAGGTGGCTTAGCCCTACCCAATCTAAAATTATATTATAAAGCATCAGTCATGAAAACTGTTTCGTATTGGCTAAGAAATAGAGTGGTGGACCAGTGGAATAGACTAGGTGTAAAAGCAGGAGATGATTATAGTAATCTTCTGTTTGATAAACCCAAAGAGTTTGGCCATTGGGATAAAAACTCCCTCCTTGATAAAAATTGCTAGGAAAAATTGGAAGTTAGTATGTAAGAAACTTAGATTAGACCAACACCTCACACCCTTTACCAAGATAAGATCCAAATGCTTATAGGACATAGACATAAAAAACAATACTATAAGCAAATTACAAGATAAAGGACTAGTCTACTAGTCAGATCTATGGAAAGGAGAACAGTTTATGACTAAGGAAGAGTTGGAGAACATCAACAAAATCCAATTAGATGATTTTGATTACATTAAATTAAAAAGGTTTTGCACAGATAAAACCAATGTAACCAAGATCAGAAGAAATGTAGTAAATTGGGAAGCAATCTTTACAACTAATGATTCTGACAAAGGACTCATTTCTAAAATATACAGAGAACTGAGTCATATTTTTAAAACAAAAAGCCATTCCCCAATTGACAAATGGTCAAAGGATATGCAAAGGCAATTTACAGATGAGGAGACCAAAGTAATCTATAGCCATATGAAAAAATGCTCTAAATTATTAATTATTAGAGAAATGCAAATTAAAGCTTCTCTGAGGTACCACCTCACACCTCTCAGATTGGCCAGTACGACCAGGAAGGATAATGATCATTGTTGGAAGGGATGTGGGAAATCTGGGACACTATTACACTGTTGGTGGAGCTGTGAACTCATCCAGCTCTTCTAGAGAGCTATTTGGAACTATGCCCAAAGGGCAACAAAAATGTGCATACCCTTTGATCCAGCAATACCACTACTGGGTCTATACCCTGAAGAGATGAGGAAAAAGGGTAAAAACATTACTTGTACAAAAATATTTATAGCAGCCCTGTTTGTGGTGGCAAAGGATTGGAAATCCAGTAAATGTCCTTCAATTGGGGAATGGCTTGGCAAACTGTGGTATATGTATGTCATGGAACACTATTGCTCTATTAGAAACCAGGAGGGATGGGATTTCAGGGAAGCCTGGAGGGATTTGCATGAACTGATGCTGAGTGAGATGAGCAGAACCAGAAACACCGTACAACCTAACAGCAACCTGGGAGTGATGTTCAACCTTGAAGGACTTGCTCATTCCATCAGGACAACAATCGGGAACAATTTTGGGCTGTCTGCAAAGGAGAGTACCATCTGTATCCAGATAAGGAGCTGTGGAGTTTGAACAAAGTGCAAGGACTATCCCCTTTAATTTAGAAAAAAACAGATAGCTTATTGTCTGATCTTGTTACCTCTTAGATTTCTCTTCTCTTTAAGTATATGATTTCTCTCTCACCACACCCAATTTGGATCAAGGTACAACATGGAAACAAAATAAAGACTGACAGAGTGCTCTCTGTGGGGGGGGGGGAAGCAAGATTGAGGGAAAAATGTAAAACTCAAGTAATATCTTTAATAAAAATAAATTTAAATTAAAAAAAAAGAGAAGAAAAAAAAGATAGTACCACAGCTGCTAAACTAGCTCCAAAATGATTCAAATGAATTTAAGTTTTGACAATACAAAAGTACTAATAAAACACCCATGTCATTTCACTCAGAATGTGGTAACAATACTGTTTATTTGTGTTATTTGAAATTATTCTTTGGTACCAGAGAAACAGTATTGTATTGACATTGTTCCATATGCAGTCTCTAAAAGAATTTACAAAATAATAAATGAGAACAAATAAGCTTTTTTATACTACACCTCTGAGTTACAAAAATGTTTTTCATGGATTATCTGGTATTATTCTCAAAACAAACCTTGGAAGAAGTTACTAAAAGCTGAAATACTGTCTAAATTATGTACCAGATGGGTATCACCTCATTTTCTATTTATTTCTGAGTTCTTCCCTCTGGAGACAGGAAGAGTGAAACTAACTCTCCTTCTATGGGAAAATTCTCCAAATATTTGAAGATAGTTATTATTTATCCCATATATGTGTGTGTGTGTATATATATATATATATGCATCTATATAGATAGATAAATTCATATGTATTTATAGATATATAGAAATTAGATAGACATTAGATATAGAGATAGAGATAGAGATGGAGATGATAGAGATAGAGACAGAGATAGAGATAGATATTAGGCAACTATATAAAGCAGTGGATAGAGCACTGACCTTGGAATCAGGAAGATGCAAATTTGAATCCAGTCTCTGACACTTACTAGCCATGTGACCTTGGACAAATTACTTAACCCTGATTGCCCCACATCCAGGACCATCTCCAGTCATCCTGATGCATAACCAGACACTGGACCCAGATGACTCTGGAGGAGAAAGTGAGACTGGCGACTTAGTACAAAACTCCTCTCAAATCCAATTCATGTGCTAGTCATTGCATCACCACTCTGATATAATGGTCTTCAAAAGCAAAGGACAAGCAATATATATAGCCAAATAGTCTCATTTCCTTCAATGCATTCTTATATGGCAGGATCATAAAATGGACACTGTCCAAAAAATGAGACTTCAAATTTGTCCTTTATGAAAATATTCTGTTCTGCCTTTATTGGGACAATCTTCAGCTAATGATCATTGTAATAATATTGAATATTTTGTTTTATCGGTTATTTAAGTAGTAAATATTAATACTAATATCAAATAGCATAATAGAGTAGATAGAAAACTGACTTCAGAGTCAGGAAGACGGAGATTTACAACCCACTTCTGATATATTGGCTTTGGGACCTTAAACAAGTCAATTAACTTGTCACTGTTCTAGGCAACTCAGTAAGACTAAAAGTTGGAGAGAATATATTAACCTGCATTGGTAAAAGGAGTTTCCTCCCCCCCTGAAATTCCCTTATTCATATTATTATTATACACCAGAAGCTCACTATATTTCAATGACTGACAAATAATAAAAAAAAAATTGTAGAGTTTATTGGTTGAATTCACAAAGGTTTCAAGATAAGGAAACCAGATGAAACAAAATAAAGTCATTACATTAAAATTATGGAACAGAGTTAAGGGTCATGTCATACTAGTCATCCTATCAGCTACCAGAGTTGTCCAAAGATTTCTAAAATGAGCTTATTGAAAATAAACTTCTATCTGATAATTGTATTCAATTACAAACCTCATGTGTTTTCCATTCTTGTGCAATATTCTACAGAATATGAAGTATAAAAGATTATTATTAGGGTAACAACTTTTACTCAAATCAATGTTCTCTATACCCCAATGAAAAAAAGATAAGAATTTAGGACCAAACAAGATATAGAGAGCATTATAGAAAGTAAAAAAAAATCAATATATAAAACTTAAAAAGTTTGTGCACGAACAAATCCAATGCAGCCAAAATTAGAAAGAAGGAATGGTCTCATTTCTCAAATATAGAGAGAACTGAGTCAAAATATGTCATTCCCCAGTTGATAATCGGTCAAAGGATATGAACAGACTTTTCAGACAAAGAAATCAAAGCTCTCCATGGTCATATAAAAATGTTCTAAATCACTATTGATTAGAGAAGTACAAATTAAAACAATTCTGAGGTATCTTCTCACATCTATCAGATTGGCTAATATGACAAAAAAGGACATTGATAAATGTTGGAGAGCATATAGGAAAATTAGGACACTAATATATTGCTAGGATAGCTGTGAATTGATACAATTCTGGAGATCAATTTGGAATTGTGCCCAAAGGGCAATAAAATTGTGCATGCCCTTTGATCCAGCAATATCACTACTATGTCCATATCCCAAAGAGATTAAAGGGGAAAGAGGATGTATTCATATAAACTATTTATGGTAGTTCTTTTAGAGGTGGCAAAAAAGAAATTGAGAGGATGACTATCAATTGAGAAATGGTTGAAGGTTGTTTTATAGTATATGATCAAAATGAAATGTCCTTGTGCTATAAGAAATGACAAATAGGATGATTTTGAAGACATGGAAAGACTTACATAAACATGCAAAGTGAAGCGAGCAGAAGCAGGAGAACACTTTAAACAAATGCAGCAATACTATATATGCAATATGAGGAAGTGTGAATAACAGCTATTCTCAGAAATATAATTATCCAAGGCAATCCCAAAAGATTCATGATGAAACATGCTATCCACCTACCTAAGAAAAGTCTGATATTGTCTGATATTGTATTTTCTTTTATTCTTTAATTCTTTTTTTCTTTCATCTTTATAAAGTACAAGATAATTAATATGAAAATGTTTTACATGGTTGTATATTAGATTGCTTGCCATTTCAGGGAGAGTAGAGGAGAGAAGGGAAGGGATAGTAAACGTAAAAAAAAGTTAAAATTTATTTGGCAGAAATAATTAAAATGTTAATCAATTGGGGAAATAAGGTATGATTGAGATTTTTAAAATGATGTTAAATTTACCTTTCATTGATTTGGCCCAATATTATTACATAACTCACTACCTACTATATTGTGCTGCTTGCCTGTGAGATATTAATTGAAAATCCACTAATAACTTCATCAACCATATCCTTATTACATGTTTATATATCTTCATAAAATATTTCATATAAATGGGAATGTAAGTGTATAGGTAGTAAGATATGCTCTCATTCACCACATTGTTTAATATTAACAATATCCGAGACTTTTTTAAACTTCTGTTTTTCCACTTCATTTAAGAGATAACTTATTGATCACTCAACACTTTCCCCATCGGGTCAACTCTTGCACAAATCTTTTCTTTTTGTTAGTTCAAATTTATCAGCTTTCCCCATCTTTGTTCTTTATACTTTTACCATTTCAGTTTCTTCCATAAGAATATTCAGTCTATGATGTTAAAAATCACGTGGTGCTTTACTGCTCTAGAATTATTTTTTAAAAGTTCTCCTCAAAAATCAATGCATATTTTCCCCCTATTTTTTCTTTTATTCATTGTCCTTTCATTTTGAGCTTTAAATGCCAGTAGTATGATTATATTTAGTTAGTTAGTTTTATATCTAATTAAGCTTTCTTTAAACTTTAAATAGTTTAATAGCAATTGCTTTAAATAGCAATTCTCCACTACTTCCTGATTTATGAGAGAGTATTACCTATAATTTTCACTACCTCTTTAAAAATAGTCTTTTATGTTACATTGCATGCATTTATAGATTACTCCCATTTCCTGAGAGATCTTTTGTAACAAAATAAAAAGTTAAATAAAGCTAATAATAAAGTGATCTTATCTGAAAATATAAGCAGCAGACCCCAAACTAGTTATGTGTTCTGACTTCTTTTACTGAATTTAGAGGAAAAATGAAGTTCAACTGATCCCCACTACCTCCAACTTTCCTTCCATGTTTACATGAAGATATATAAAATTTTATAAACATATGTATATTCTAAATTTGTACTGTTTTTTTACTTCCATATCTCTCTAGCAAATGAGTTTGCTGACTAAGGTGATTTTTAGATTTTTAGTTTCTTTTTGTCATCATGATTTACATTAGTTAACTTTCTCTTTGAATTTATATCAGTATGATGATGATGATGATGATGCTTGTCCTTCATTCTCAAAGAAGACCATGACACCAGGGAGGTGATGCCATGATAAGTACATGAATTGGATTTGAGTGAGGGGGTGCTGTGCTAAGTCCCAGGCTCACTTTTTCCTCCAGAGCCACTGGTCAAGTGGGCAGATATGAATCAGGATGACTGGGCATGGCCCTGGCCCTGGATGTGAGGCAATTAGAGTTAAGTGACTTGCCCAGGGTCACACAGCTAGTAAGAGTCAAGTGTCTGAGTATGGATTTGAACTCCCATTCTCTTAACTCCAAGGTCAGCACTCTATCCACTTCATCACTCAGCTGTTCTATTGTGGTATAAGTTGAAAAGCAAATATACTTAAAATTAAAATCATTTCAGTTTTTAGTAAAAAGCCAAAACTGAGATGGATTTCTTGCCGGCTACATGAGGAGTTGGAGAGTTTTAG